>NW_028320156.1:937500-1072500 GCF_062004578.1 Staurois parvus
CCGTCACAGCCGCACCAGCAACTTGGACAGGTCACGCCGCTTTTGCCTCCACGTTTGCACGTCCTTGGTCCACAAAAGATGTCCGCCTCTACCACCTCTTCTTCCGCCGTGTCCTCAGCCGCCACCCCCGTGCCAAGTCCCATTACCCGACCGGCATATCACATGTGCAGGGCGCAACGGTGTCACGCTGTTCTGCACCTGGTATGCCTTGGCGAACGTAGTCACACAGGGGAGGAACTTCTGAGTGTAATGAACAGAGAAATCGACAGATGGCTGTCTCCGCGCAAACTGAAAATCGGAACCATGTTGACCGACAACGGAAAGAACATGGTGTCTGCTCTGCGTCAAGGAAGGTTGTGCCATGCGCCATGCATGGCTCACGTGTTCAATCTGGTTGTCAAGCGGTTCCTAAAATCCACCATCCCACTGCAAGACATCCTTAAAATGTCACGTAAACTTTGCATGCATTTCAGCCATTCCTACACCGCAAAGCACACCCTCATTGAGCTGCAGCGGCAGAACGGAATTCCACATCATCGCCTGATCTGCGACGTTGCAACAAGGTGGAATTCAACCCTACACATGTTAGACCGCCTTTACGAGCAGCGAAAGGCCATCACCGATTTCCTGATGTTACAAGCGGATAAAGGTACTCCCCTGTGTAACTTCGATGTCAGCCATTGGCAGCTCATGCGTGACACCTGCCGCTTGCTCAGGCCCTTTGAGGAGGCCACGCTATTCGTGAGTCGGCAGGACTATGGGATGAACGACGTCATTCCTCTGTTGCACGTCCTGGAACAAATGCTGTTAACAATGGCTGGTCAGGGTGCGGTAGACGTGGCGCACAGATCTCAACGCCACATGACCCCTGTGGGGGCAGGACAGGAAGAAGAGGAGGAGGTAGAGGAGGACATTGGTGCTCAGGAATTATTGAGTGAAATGGGTGGTTTTTCCACTCAGCGGACAGGAGTGGAGGAGCAGGAGCATCTGGTAGAGGAGGAGGAGGAGGAGACAGAGGACCCAGACGCACCGTGGCAGTATGCTGTGGAGATGGAGGCAGGGAGTCCCTCGCATTCCTTGGCACAAATGGCCCATAGCATGCTCGGTTGCTTGCGTAGCGACAGCCGAATAATAACCATCAGACAGAGGGATGACTTTTGGCTGTCCACCTTGTTGGACCCTCGCTACCGTTCAAAAATGGTGGCCTTTTTCACACCTGCTGAGAGGGAGGCCAAAATAACGTACTATAAAAACCACCTATGTAGTCAGTTGGTCTCTGCCTTTGTGCGCCAACGTCCATCCTCAGACACTGTGGGCCCTGTGCGCTCACGTTCCGCTGCCATGGCAGCAGGGGAGGGGTGGGGTGGTAGGAGCAGTGGCAGCTCCACCAGCAGCGGCTGCCTCAGTCTGCAGTCGATGATGAGTAGCTTTCTTCACCAGCGCAGTGAGGAAACTACTAACCAGCCGCAGCAGCAGCAGCATCAGGTGGACCTGGAGCAGGACCTCAAACAACAGGCTTGGGCCTAATTGGACAGCACCCTGCCAACCGAGGTAGACAATCCCCTTGACTACTGGGCAACGAAACTTGACCTTTGGCCCCAACTAGCTGAATTTGCCCTTGAAAGGCTGTCATGCCCGGCCAGTAGCGTGGCATCGGAGCACGTGTTTAGTGCGGCAGGAGGTATTGTAACTCCGCGGAGGACACGACTGTCCACCCAAAGTGTGGAGAGACTGACGTTTGTGAAAATGAATCAGGCGTGGATTAGTCTGGATTTCAAACCACCAGTTCCTGACACAACTGACTAAATCCGCCATGAATCATGCCCCAAACATGTGCCACTTTCAGGTCTCCTCACACTGCTGGTGTGTTCCATTTTTTGTCATAGGGTGCTGGCAGATTACGGGCCTCCCATAGCTGCTGCCAGGCCCCTAATCTGCCATGGGCCCCTATACCGCCTCCTCATGCTGCTGCCAAGTCCAGAGTCTCTCATGGGTCCCTGTACGGCCTCCCATTGCTGCTGTCTCCATCGCCACACTCTGCCATGTGCCACTTTCAGGTCTCCTCACACTGCTGGTGTGTTCCATTTTTTGTCATAGGGTGCTGGCAGATTACGGGCCTCCCATAGCTGCTGCCAGGCCCCTAATCTGCCATGGGCCCCCGTACTGACTCCTCATGCTGCTGCCAGGCCCGTAATCTGTCATGGGCCCCTGTTGTCGCTTGTTGGCATATTCCGCTCGTTCAGATGCTCCTTCTCCTGCTACTCCTCTTCACGGATTCCGTCAGCAGTCTTTCTTGGAATCCGTTTCCAAGAGACAACAGTTTGCGAGCACGCACCCGACGGTGCAGAAGCTGAACGTCCTCCTGTCCAAGTTGCTGCTGCCAGGCTCGTAATCTGTCATGTGCCCCTGTACCGCCTCCTCATGCTGCTGCCAGGTCCAGAGTGTGTCATGGGCCCCCGTACCGACTCCTCATGCTGCTGCCAGGCCCGTAATCTGTCATGGGCCCCTGTACCGCCTCCCCATGCTGCTGCCAGGTTTAGAGTGTGTCATGGGTCCCTGTACGGCCTCCCATTGCTGCTGCCAGGCCCGTAATCTGCCATGGGCCCCCGTACCGACTCCTCATGCTGCTGCCAGGCCCGTAATCTGTCATGGGCCCCTGTACCGCCTCCTCATGCTGCTGCCAGGTCCAGAGTGTGTCATGGGTCCCTGTACGGCCTCCCATTGCTGCTGTCTCCATCGCCACACTCTGCCATGTGCCACTTTCAGGTCTCCTCACACTGCTGGTGGTTTCCATTTTTGTCATAGGGTGCTGTATGGCCTCCCATTGCTGCTGCCTCCACCGCCACACTGTGGCTCCACACTCTGGTTTTGGCCCCGTGACTGCCCAAATGAGTGAAGTGTGCGGTGATTCTAAGATCGACGGCACTCATCTGCATGTCATACTGACTGTCAGTATTATTTCTCTTCCCCAGCAGACTCCAAGGGCATTTAAATTAAAGGTACAGTGTTCTGCACTAATATAAAGTCTCTCTGAAGCCTAGAAACACCCTTTTATAAGTTAAATTCGCAGCGAATATATTCGACTCGAATCGAAATTTTTCCATGAATTCGCCGAATCAGTCGAATCGAATTTTTGAATACTTCGCTCATCTCTAGTAATTAGACTTGAACCAGGAAAATGCCACACTAGGGTCACTCGATGGAGACGATGATCACAGAATTGGGTGGTCATAATGCAGGATTTTCCTGGTTCACTCTGTTCCCCATGTGTCAAACACAAGGCCTATGGGCCAAATCCGGCTCTGCAGGGCATTCCATGTGGCCCTCGCACCTCTCCTGCAGCCCCTTCACCTTCGTCCCCACCTTGTCTCAGCAGTCTGCAGCAGAGAGGAGGCCAGAAGTCCTCTGCCAGATCTTGTGCTACTCCTTGCAGCCGTGGAGAGGCTCATCTCTGCCCAAGCTATTTCATGTGGCCCTCACACCTCTCCTTCAGCTGCGGCACCCCCATTGTCTCTGCCTCCATTTTGTCTCAGCAGTCTGCAGCAGAGAGGAAGTCAGAAATCCTCTGCCAGATCTTGTGCTACTCCATGCAGCCGTGGAGAGGCTCTTCTCTGCCCAGGCTATTTCATGTGGCCCTCACACCTTTCCTGCAGCTGCGGCACTCCCTACATCTTTTCCCCAACCTTGTCTCAGCAGTTTGCAGCAGAGAGGAGGTCAGAAGTCCTCTGCCAGATCTTGTGCTACTCCATGCAGTCGTGGAGAGGCTCGTCTCTGCCCGGGCTAATTCTTGTGGCCCTCACACTTCTCCTGCGACTGTGGCAACCCCTCGTCTCCATCCCCACCTTGTCTCAGCTGTCTGCAGCAGAGAGGAGGTCAGAAGTCCTCTGCCAGATCTTGTGCTACTCCTTGCAGCCGTGGAGAGGCTCGTCTCTGCCCAGGCCATTTCATGGGGTCCTCACACCTCTCCTGCAGCTGCGGCACCCCCTACATCTTTTCCCCCACCTTGTCTCAGCAGTCTGCAGCAGAGAGGAGGTTAGAAGTCCTCTGCCAGATCTTGTGCTACTCCATGCAGTCGTGGAGAGGCTTGTCTCTGCCTGGGCTAATTCTTGTGGCCCTCACACCTCTCCTGCGGCTGTGGCAACCCCTCGTCTCCACCCCCACCTTGTCTCAGCTGTCTGCAGCAGAGAGGAGGTCAGAAGTCCTCTGCCAGATCTTGTGCTCTTGTGCTACTCCATGCAGCCGTGGAGAGGCTCATCTCTGCCCAGGCTATTTCATGTGGCCCTCACATCTCCAGCAGCTGCGGCACCCCCTACGTCTCCACTCTCACTCTTGTCTCAGCAGTTGGCAGCAGAGAGGAGTAAGAACTCCTCCTACAGATCCTGCGCATTAACCTCTCATCTCCACCTCCTCTGGTGTCAGCATTCTGCAGACACAAGCAGCTACCTCCAGCCCTCCTCTGCTCCTTCTCCAGACTCTGCACTGTCTGCTTCACAGCTCCTCTCCCAGCTTCTTCCCGGCAGAAGCAAGCTAAGGAGGTGCACTGTGATGTAAGGGAAGGTGGAGGACTCTTGACTTCTGATGGTGGGGGGGCTCTTGACATCTGATGTGGGGGTGGGGTGCTCTGGACATCTAGTCTTACACATACAACTGGCCCTTTGAGGGCCACCATACAGCTGGCAATGAAATTGAGTTTGACACCCCTGCTATAGTCTGTATGAATAACACTCGACGTGGAGATAAAGTAGCTTAATAACATTTGATTTTTACCCCATTTGCACAGAATAAATGCACATTCATTTTCACAGGACTAATAGCTCTGTATTGTTTTTTAAATACGCCCCTTAATGTACCCCAATCACTAACATGCAAGCTTTAACCTGTCAATGCAATTCCAAAAGTTGTTTTCAGTTCTTTTTAATCTGAACCTTTCATTAAAATAATTCCTGATGATCCTGCTGGGAAGGTCCAGGTTCAGGGACCTCCTCTAATAGGGTGCCAACTGCCCCCCCCCCCCCCCAGTTCTGCTCCTACATTGTATCCCTGTCACATGCACCCCCCGTGAAGATGTGGCTGTGTGACCGCACATTGCCCATACAGTATATGGTCCACCTCTATCACTATGGGGGAGCTGGTCCAAAGCAAGGATGTGCATCCAGTGCAGGATGAGAGTGTGTAGACAGGAAGTGGCTGAAAGAGGCTGCAGGAGAGCAGCACTGAGATGCAAAAGAGAATCAAATAAAGAGGAAAGCAGTATTTTATGAACAGAAACATGGCCAGTGCTTTTGAAAATGATGGCATCCAGTTTGGTTTTACATCTACTTTATTCTTTTACTGGTGCAGAATAATACAGTGCAATAATCACTTGACTTAGAAGCTGGAACGAAGAGGCAACACCTTTTATAGTGTATGCTTGCCCTATGTACCCTTTACTGACTCTACATACAACTGCCTGTATGCTGAAATCATTACAAGGCTCCATGCACACTAGCATTTTTTTAAGCTAAAAAAACACTGGAAAAATTGCTGGTAATAGCGTTTTAGTAGCATTTGGGAGCGTTAGAGGTTTTTTTAGCTTTTTTTCAGTACATGTAGAAAAAAGCTGTTAGGAGCGTTTTAAGTAACATTTAACATCTGCTGAAAAAACACTTTCAAGAACTCTATAAAAAAAAAATGTTTCTGCTCCCAGATGCTGAAGCTCAGAAAATGCTAATAGCCTAGACTAGTGTGCATGGACACATAGGAGAACACTATTTACCTTCCAGGAGCAGAAAAATGCTGATAACAGCTTCTAAGAGCTTAAAAACTCCTAGATTGTAAGCTCCAAGGATCAGGCCCTCCCAGGGTGGATTTGATTTAAATCACTAGTCAGTAAGGATTGATGTAAATCCTAGTTTTCTACATAAAGACTAATTCTTGCTGGTATAACTTTAATATACAAGTAGATGAAGATTTTTAGAATAACAACTTTTCATATTAGTTTTTTTATCCCCAGTTTAATAGGTTAATCATTCATATTTGGACAACTTTTCTGTTGTACTTAGGAAGGAGAAAAATAATCATTACCTTAATAATAACAATTTAAATCAATTTATTCAACTGAAACAATAACATTCCAGCATATGTGATTTGCTTAAACATCCATGTTTGGTAACTAATTTGGCTAAACAAAATCTATATATTTTAAGAAACTTAGACTGTCAGCCCCTTCCTCCTCACACTTATGCAGGCCATAGACGGGGAGAAAAACGGCCGATTTTTCTTTTAAAAAACGAAAAATCGGTCGTTCAAGCGGCCGACGTTACCAGCAATGGTAAAAAAAAATTGGTCGATTTTCATCCCGTCTACAGCCGGCAAAAAGTGTCCCTGCAGAGAGCTCCGCTATTTCTTTGACAGTTCTTTGACATTTATAGCGGTTGCAACAATGTATCTAGTTGTATCCATTTAGGATACAGATGTTTTTATTCGGAAACAAATAGATACAATGTTGCAACCGCTATAAATGTCAAGGAACTGTCAAAGAAATAGCGGAGCTCTCTGCAGAGACACTTTTTGCCGTACTGGAATTCCTCTTATTTTTCATCCTTCTTCTTCTTCTTCATCATCATCATCATCTTCTTCTTCTTCTTCATCATCCTCTTCTTCATCATCCTCTTCTTCATCATCATCCTCTTCTTCTTCATCATCCTCTTCTTCTTCATCCTCTTCTTCTTCATCATCCTCTTCTTCTTCTTCTTCATCATCATCATCATCATCCTCTTCTTCTTCATCATCATCATCATCATCATCATCCTCTTCTTCTTCATCATCATCATCCTCTTCTTCTTCATCCTCTTCTTCTTCATCATCCTCTTCATCATCATCATCATCATCATCCTCTTCTTCTTCTTCATCATCATCATCATCCTCTTCTTCTTCTTCTTCATCATCATCATCCTCATCTTCTTCTTCTTATTCTTCTTCATCATCATCATCATCCTCTTCTTCATCATCATCATCCTCTTCTTCATCATCATCATCTTCTTCTTCTTCTTCTTCTTCTTCTTCAACATTATCTTCTTCTTCTTCATCATCATCCTCTTCATCATCATCCTCATCTTCTTCATCATCATCATCATCATCCTCTTCTTCTTCTTCTTCATCATCATCCTCGTCTTCTTCTTCATCATCATCATCATCTTCTTCTTCATCATCATCGTCATCCTCTTCTTCTTCATCATCATCATCATCATCCTCTTCTTCTTCTTCATCATCATCCTCTTCTTCTTCATCATCATCATCCCCTTCTTCTTCTTCATCATCATCATCCTCTTCTTCTTCTTCATCATCATCCTCTTCTTCTTCTTCTTCATCATCATCCCCTTCTTCTTCTTCTTCCTCTTCTTCTTTTTGTCTTCCTCTTGCAGGTCACTGCTCATGCGCAGATTTTTTATCGGTAAAAAATCGGCCGATTTGCCCATCATTGCCGCGAGAATCGGACGATTTTTTTTCCAACTTTACCGATAAAAAAAATCTGCCAGAATACCGAAAAATGGCCGAACAAATAGCCCACTAACGATCCGAAAATTGGCCAATTTTATTTGAATTTTTTTTGCACACTAAAAAAACCTCTAAAAACGCCACAAATCGCTGCAGAACTCCGCTAAACGCTAATGCAAAAACGCTAAAAAAAACTGAAAAACTCAAGTTTTTAACGTGACTTTACACAGCTATTGTTACCAGCGTTATCAAAGCGTCCCGTGTGCATGAGGACATCCTACCTGCACCTTGTGTTTTTCCATAGAAAAATATTTCTGTGCTCAGTGTATTCAAATAATTTGGGTGCTGCACTCTGAATACCCAATAAACATACTTAAAAAATATAGGTGGGCTTCCTCAATGTGAGCATCGATAGCAAATACTCGATACATAAAGTGCATGTGCAAATAAATCATCATAAATGAAAACAAAAAATGTCCACAATTTTATTAACAATAATGAATGCTCGGTGAATAAAGTGCATGTGCAAACAAAAAACCATCAGAGCATAAAAACAAGAAAAATCTAAATATTGTGATATGTAAAGTCCGCGCAAATTTCTCAATACATGCAAAGAGGGTTGGCAGGTAAGTGCTCTCCATGTGCTCCCTCCACCATAGGTCACAGAGCCTCTTACCAAATCCAGTTGATCTCCTATACCAGGGGTAGGCAACCTGCAGCTCTCCAGCTGTTCCAGGACTACAAGTTCCATCATGCCTCTGCAAGTCATAGCTGTAATTGTCATTTTTGCAATGTCTCATGTAGTTCCACAACAGCTAGAGAGCCGCAGGTTGCCTACCCCTGTCCTATACAAACGGAGGTCAACATGCGTTTGTGTTAATAAGTCGTTGGGTAGACCATCCACATCAGCTGGTAGTGCACTCCCGGAGACTGATTTGCACACACCAAGGACCATCAGGGTGCAAGGCTCCATGCACACGGGGTGTTTTGATAACGCTGGTAATGTTAGCTGTGTAAAGTCACATTAAAAACATCAGTTTTTTAGCGTTTTTTGCATTAGCGTTTTTCTGCGTTTGCGTTTTTTGTGACCAGAAAAAAAATTGGGGGGGGAGGGGTTCAAAAATAGTCCAAAAACACCGGTTTGTGGCGTTTTACCGTGTATTTCAGCGTGTTTTTTGCAGCTAAAAAACTCCTCTAGAAACCCACTAGTACTGGTTTTTTTTCCAGCCACAAAAAAACGTTGATGACAGTCTATGTGTGTATGGACACATAGGATAACATGCTGGGGGGTTTACTAACTGTAGAAAAAAACATCAAAAACTGTCAAAAGCCAAAAACAGCCACTATAAAAAAACATCCAGTGTGCATGAGGATTCAGGGTGCAACAAGCAAAACTCAAATTATTTATTTATTATACAGTGTTTATGTAGCGCCAAAATGTTTGCTCAGCGCTGTACATCATAGTGGGGGGACAGTACATGAGACAATACAGTAACAATACAATACACGAGGGGTTCGAGGGCCCTGCTCCTTGGAGCTTACAATCTAGGAGGGAGGGGATAGTGGTACAGGAGGAAGTGGCTGTGGGGGATGGAGTGGTAGGAGGAGTGGGGGAGATCGGCTCTTAGGTGAGGGTGGGGTAGGCTTCCCTGAAGAGATGGGTTTTCAGGGTGCGTCTGAAGGTGAGGAGGGTAGGTAACAGTCTGATGGATTGGGGTAGTGAGTTCCAGAGGATGGGGAAAGTCCTGGAGAAGTCCTGCAGTCGGGCGTGGGAGAAGGAGACCAGGAGACCTCCAAGATAAAAAAGCGGGAGTGTGAAACCGCCAAATGGATCGCTTTATTTAGCAGCAGACAGGTACTTGCATGGCAGGATGCTTCAGTCGGCAAGCATGATGACATCACCCCACTGAAAAGTGATCCGAGCGCAGATTGCGCTTCAGAGGAGAGGTAGATTTAGACACACATCTAAATCCACCCTAATACCTAATTAAAACTTATGAAAGTGCGCAATGCCTTTAAAGCGGAACTCCACCCAAAAGGGGAAGTTCCACTTTAAGGACTGCTCCCCCGTTCCCCATTAAGGAAGGATTTGCACCTTTGCGGGGCGTGGGGGGGGGGATCGGATACCCGAATTTGACAGGTTCCCGCTCCCACTTCTGGTCCGATCTCCTAGGCGATCAGAAGTGGAAGGTGTCCTCCCTCCCCGTAGTCTTCTGGGACACATGACAGGTCCCAGAAGACAACAGGACCATTCATGAAGCGTAGTACTACTCGCACATGCTCAGTGGGCACCCGGCTGTGAAGCCGCAAGCTATCACAGCCGGGTGCCCACACTGAAGATGCCGGCCTCCTGGAATACAGTACGGCTGGTGAAACGGGCTGCGGGGGACACACCCCGGGACCGAGGGACAGGTAAGTGGCTGCTTTTTAAAAGTCAGCAGCTACAGTTTTTGTAGCTGCTGACTTTTATTTTTTGACAAGGTGAGTGGAACTCCGCTTTAAAGTAGCAGTTCAGTGAATCATGCTGTATACATGTGTAGTGGTTCAGTGGTCATTCAGTTAGTTGACTCTGCCACATGCCATTGGTTTAGGAAAATGTAAGGCTGGCCATACACTATACAATTTTCTGCTCAATTTCCTTTAGGTTTACCTTCAACTATGTAGTGCAAGGGCCCGCCTGATTGGATACAATTGAAAGTGTTGTTTAGGTTTGACCTCATGTTATATGGTTTTTGGTAAATCTAAAGCAAAATTCTCAAGAAAATTGTATAATGTATGACCAGTTTTAGTAACAAGAGCAAGTCCACCATTTACATCCTGCAAGATTGGGGTTACTGATGTTGATTTGCAGTTTGCTTTTATCTAATTTTTTGCTGTCTATTTTAGGTTGTTCGAGATCAGATTTCTCACTGCACGGTGAAACTGCGACAGACGACCGGACTGATGGAATATTGTCTGGAGGTCATTAAAGAGAACGACCCCAGCGGTTTTCTTCAGGTGAGCCGGCCTTTTGATTACGTGTTATTGAATGTTACCCCAGTGCTACGTGCTAAATAAAGGGAAAAAAAAAACCCGGAGTGGGTCAGATTGAGAAGATAGTCAGGTTCCTCCCTCATGTGTGTACAAAATAATTTGTGTGTGCCAATAGATTTTATCAAATTGTACATCCATAGAAAGTCGGGAATGAGAAAAGTAAAATGTTCTGACCATAAGACGGTTTTAGAGCCAATTCACACCAGGACGGGGTGTAGGTAACGTTTCTCACACTGTGTTTAAAACACATCGCCCTTGCGATCTGCAGCGGGTGTCAGTGCAATCATAACGACACCCCAAACGGAGGTCACAAACGCAGTTTGCCTGCACTGAATCACATGGTACAAAAGATCATGCGATCCGGCTACACTGCATTCCCAGTATTGCTGCAGGCACGACTTTGGTGCAGATGCGATGCAGTTTGAGCCATTCAAAATGAATGGCTCGAATCACACCGCAATGAATCGCATGTGAATTGAACAGGAATTGCGGTTCATAGTGTGAACCGAGGCTTATGCAGGCCATAGACAGGTCAAAAATCGGCCGTTAAAAAAATTGGCCGATTTTCGCACCGTTAGTGGGTTAATTGGTCGGACGTTTTTTGGGGTTTTGGTACATTTTTTTTTTATCGGTCACGTTGGAAAATTTGCCGCCAATTTTCCCGGCAATGATGGGCAAATCGGCCGATTGTTTTACTGATAAAAAATCTGCGCATGAGCCGTGACCTGCAAGAAGTAGAAAAAGAAGAAGAAGAGAAAAAGAAGAAGAAAAGAAGAAGAAGAAGAAGAAAAAGAAGAAGAAAAAGCAGAAGAAGTAGAAAAAGAAGAAGAAGAGAAGAAAAAGAAGAAGAAGAAGAATTCCAGTCCGCTATTATATTTTATATGAAAAGTATTGCGGTTGCAACAATGTATCTATTTGTATCCGAATAAAACCATCTGTATCCGAAATGGATACATTGTTGCAACCGCAAGACTTTTTCATGTAAAATATAATAGCGGAGCTCTCCACAAGGGACAGAAGTAAAAATGCCGGCCATAGATGGGACGAAAATCAGCCGTTTTTTTTCCGTTGGCGGTAACGTCGGCCGATTGAACGACCAATTTTTCTTTTTAAAAAAAAAAACGTCCGGTTTTCGACCCATCTATGGCCTGCATAAGTCTATGTCGAAGTCACTTTGCCATGCTGTACATATTCTCTGTTTAATGTGGAACTTCTCTCTCTCAATCAACATCGACTATATTTAATCTTTATACTGCTAGCATTAATAAATGAATAGGAAGGTATATCATATTGGCTTGTTGGGATGCACCGAAATTTCGGTGGCCGAAACGTTCCAGCCGAAAACACCCCTTTCGGCCTGTTGGCCGAAATGAAAATCAATCGATCGATTTCAGTACAACCAGCCTGTTGGATTTTTTTTTCGTGTAATCAATGCTGGCGGCTTTAAGGAAGGCTCCCTGCCAGGTGAACACAAAAGTGCTGCGGGAGGGATTCCCCCAACAACACTGCCTGTGTTGATGGGGAAATTGATCCATTTTCTTTCCCTCCACCCGTGATGGAAGGAAAGAAAATTGCATAATCTATAACTTGCCTAATGTGACATTAATACACTGAGCCCAGGACTGGAGATTTATTACCTGTTATCCAACTGTGATGAAGTGATAGACGTTACCCCAGGGCCCCCTCCTAAATAAGGTGAATATATAGAATACTGAAGGACTTTTCTTTGTTTCATTAGATATCCGATGCCCTGATTCGGAGAGTGCACCTGACAGAAGACCAGTGGGGAAAGGGGACCCTTACACCACGAATGACAACCGATTTTGATTTGAACCTGGACAACGGACCTCTCTTACAGTCCATCCACCAACTGGACTTTGTACAGATGAAAGGTGATTCTATACATTCTTTAACCATCTCCCGTCCAGTCGTTGTATATAAACGGCCGGACAGTGGCAGTGCAGGGTCGGGTGGCCATTTATAAACGACCTCCCCGCCCCCTGCTTGTGCGCGCTCCTTGGGAGCGCACAGCACCGCGATCAGTGCCCTCTGTGTCCTCCGGACACAGTGGAAACCCGGTCGTCGTACGGGACCTCTGTGCGAGGTCCCGATCATGTGATCACTGATTGGCCAATCAGTGATCACATGCAGAGTAGTAAGCAAGATGTCACTTCTGACATTATTGCTTACTACGTGTGAAATCTGTGAATAATCACAGAGGTCACATGGTACAAGGCTATTCACAACAGCCTTGTACCATGTGACAAGCTGTGACCAATCACAGCTCACACAGTAGTTCTCAATGGCTGCAGGAATGCAGCCAGAGAGAAGTAGAAATGATTGCTTTTACAGCCTTTATGAGTGTAAACGCAATCAGTGTAACAAAAAAAAAATCTTCATCGCCCCCCACAAGTAGTACAGCATCACCATGGTGACACTGTACTGCTAGGGTGACAGTATGTAAAAAAAAAAAAAATAAATAATAAAAAAAATAAAGATAAAACAAATATTTAAAAATTATAATTTAAACTAATTTGGGTTATTTTATTTTTTTTTACTAAAAAGATAACGTAATACATTTTGGCCAAGATTTATGATGAAATATTATTTGCAAAATTGTATAAGAAAAACACTTTTTTTTCAAAATTTTGGGACTTTTCATTTACATAGTAAAAAAAATACAAATCCCAGTGGTGAATAAATACCACCAAAATAAAACTTTATCTGTCTCAAAAAAATGCTAAAAAATTCATATGGGTACAGTGTTGTATGACTGTGCAATTGGCATTCAAAGTGTGATAGCACCGAAAGCTTAAAATTGGTCTGGACAGGAAGAGGGTGAGAGTGTCCGGACTTGAAGTGGTTAACAATATCATGTTAAATGCAACACAAAGATGTTTCCTATCACCAGCCTTTTCCCAATATATGATCACACCATACTCTAGATCCTTGTATACATAGTGAAACGTCTGGCAAATCAGATGTAGAGTAGGAGTGCCAGTACTCAGCCTGTTGTGCTCTGTTGTTCTGCGCCCTGTGGTTACCATAAACTGTAGATTGTTGGTGAAAGTGTTTAGCGTAATAGTCCATAGCATCAAGAAAAAAAGTAAAGTGACGGTTGTTGAAGGATGGCCCACCAGTATCAAAATTGATGGGCGATCCTTGAACAACCTTCACTTTTCTTTCTTTTTTGATGCTACATATACTAGATTAGGATTACATAGTTACATAGTTAGTCTGGCTGAAAAAATCATCCTGAAAACCCTGATAGATAAACTAACCCCACTGATTATCAAGTGTACAAATAGGATGAACTGCAACTGGCAGTCTGGCCTATTTGTGTATCCCCACACCTGCCTCTGGGGGGTGTTTTGGGCAGCTCCTTGGTGGGTCCCCGGTTTGGGCCTCTTTGGGGTGAAAGGATGGTGAGCCAATTCACTGTGTAAAATTGATACTTTTGGTGCCTTGTTACATAGTTAGTCTGGCTGAAAAAAGGCAAATGTCCATCCAGCTCAGCCATAGAAAAAAGAAAAAAAGTTATAATCCTAAACTGTCAAGGTCCTATCTTTTCCCAGAGACTGTGCGGCTTCATGTATTGGCGTCCATCTTGGGTTACTGCAGAGCATGGTGGGAGTCTTTTATGCCTTCAGGACTCTGAGGTCCATCCCCCGGAGGGGTGTGGCTGAGTACATATAAGCCTGTGATCCGCACATGCTCTTTGCACTTGTGTCGCTACAGCGCTGTGTATACTCTCGTGACTCTTCTGGTATCTGGCTCGGCTTGTGACTAGACCATTCTCTGTGTTTTCCTTTGATCTGACCTTCCGTTGCTGAACCCGGCCCGTGACCTGTGATTCTTGTCTACTGTTCTGTACCGTTTTGTCCCGTTGTTGTTGACCCGGCCTGCCTGACTACGCTATTGTCATTCCTACCAGCTACACGCCATTGGTGGCGGCCATTACCGCAGCCGGGGTGTCTCGGGGCCCTGGTTCCTGGCTGCGTCATGTCCATCCCCACCATCAGGGGCCCTGGTGAAGGGCAGCCTGGGACTTAGACTCCGCGCCCTGAGGGACTTTTGTCTGTTGGTGGTGGTTGTTGTCAGTCAGTGCGTTACCCTGCCACTAGGCCTACCTGTCCGTTCCACAGCCCTGCCCTGACATATACCCACAGTTGATCCAGAGGAAGGCAAAAAAAACAGCAAAGCATGATCCAATTTTCTCCTGCAGGGGAAAAAAATCCTTCCTGATCCCCCGAGAGGCAATCAGATATTCCCTGGATCAACTTTACCTATAAATGTTAGTATCCAGTTATATTCTGTGTATCCAAGAAAGACTCCAGGACTTTTTTAAAGCAATCCACTGAGCTGGCCACAACCAACTCTTGAGGGAGTTTATTCCACATTTTCACAGCTCTTACTGTGAAGAAACCTTTCCATATTTGGAGATTAAATTTCTTTTCCTCCAGACGTAAAGAGTGCCCCCTTGTCCTCTGTGATGACCTCAGGGTGAATAACTCTACACCGAGTTCACTATATGAATCACTGATGTATTTATACATGGAGATCATATCCCCCCTTATGTATTATACATGGAGATCATATCCCCCCTTATGTATTATACATGGAGATCATATCCCCCCTTATGTATTATACATGGAGATCATATCCCCCCTTATGTATTATACATGGAGATCATATCCCCCATTATGTATTATTTTTTGTGAATTAGAGTAATAGTCCACCACACAAAAAAATAATGAAAAGATTAGATATATTACAAATTATTCAAATTATATTTTTCTCTATATAAATAAAAACACATATCAAACTGGCAGCCAGGATTCAGTACTAAACCCAGGGGCTGGAATAAACAGCAGCTGGGCTTCCAATCCTGCTACAGACCTCTACATTGGACCACTGGTAGCAAGAATTGGGGACACAATGCTTCCACGTTGTCTACTTAGGAAGTTATGTGCCATCGCCTGGCGTTCTGTCAGCTCCAGGGCTAGGCTAGAGCTAATGCTGCTCTTTCCTGCCTACCTCTGCAGCAATAGATCACTGTTGTATCTATAGATAGTGATGTATTGCTGGCAGATTGATATCAGAAGAGATCTGTTGCTGCAGAGTTGATTTGGGGGTGTGTCGGGGGGGGGGGGGGTACAGGGAAAACTGGATCAGGTCTACACTGGTCATGTCCAGGATCCCCATGAAGAATGGAAAAAATATAGTAATTGCACCAGTAATTGCCCCCTGCCCAGGGTGGACTGACCATTTGGAAACTCGGGCACTGCCCAAGGGCCCGGAGTCAGTAGGGGGCCCCATGAGATGCCCCTGTTACCTTTTTCATAGGCTTTTTTGAGTTTGGGCAAGGATTCAGGGGCCCCATGATCCCCTATTGCCCGGGGGCCCCATGAGTTGTCAGTCCGCCCCTGCCATGCTGATCACCCTCCCTGCCCACATCTGATTCACCCAGCTGCCTGGGCCCCCCTGCTTGTCTGGGCTCCGTACAAGAGGACTGGTGGTACCCCCTTATCCTCGGCCCTACTCCCAGTCACCTACTGGGCACCCTCCCCCCGGAACAGGCTTGGATCATATAAATATTCAGGCTGCTTATTTGACTCTCCCAACCCACTACATTCCAGAACCTTCCAGAAGGCAGGGGGAAGCAGTCAAACCCAGGGGCAGACTGACAACTCATGGGGCCCCTGGGCAATAGGGGATCATGGGGCCCCTGTGTCCTTGTCCAAACTCAAAAAAGCCTATGAAAAGGTACCAGGGGCATCTCATGGGGCCCCTACTGACTCCGGGCCCTCGGGCAGTGCCCGAGTTTCCAAATGGTCAGTCCACCCCTGGTCAAACCTGCAACTAGCGAGGCACAGAACAACCCAAAATAATCACAAGCTGCTCAACAGATTACAGTAGAACTAAAGAGCTGAATGTACTTCGCTAGCTAGCAGCCTGTCTAGGAGGGGGCTACATTGACAAATTGACAGGGACTGTTTAAAAGGTATTTGTTGTCCATGTATACAATACATCCAGCATGAATAATGAGCGGGGGGGGGGGGGATTCTTCTCAGCTGGAACTTGTGGAAGATGCCAGCCTTGAGTAGATGTAGATTGGGACTTAGACAATGGCGCCTTAGCAGAAATGTTCTCTTGTCATGGATGAGGCCTGGACCAGATTCTGCAGTGTCACACATAAGTCATCTCATCTCCTTCTGCTGCGTTATCACAGTAATTGGTGTGTCTATGCCGAGCCCGTTACATCAATCGTATATCATCAGAGGATTATTGTAGCATTGAAGGGAAACTAGGTTTGTTTTTTTATTTTATTTTTTTTATCTCATTGTAAAATGATATTAATATGTTATTGTCTTATAGTAAACTTGAAAGCTTTAGAAATTAAACAAATAATACATAAATATATCCATGGGGGTCATATTAAAATGGTAAAATCAAGAGATTCATTATATGATCAAAAGTTTGGGAGGTATAGTACCCCATCATTGGTGTCAGTAGGTGGAATCGTGCCCCATCTTTGCTGTCAGTGGGTGGAATAGTGCCCCATCATTGGTGTCAGTAGGTGGAATCGTGCCCCATCTTTGCTGTCAGTGGGTGGAATAGTGCCCCATCATTGGTGTCAGTGGGAGGAATAGTGCCCCATCATTGGTGTCAGTGGGTGGAATAGTGCCCCATCATTGGTATCAGTGGGTGGCATAGTGCCCCATCATTGGTGTCAGTGGGTGGAATAGTGCCTCATCATTGATGTCAGTGGGTGGAATAGTGCCCCATCATTGGTATCAGTGGGTGGAATAGTGCCCCATCATTGGTGTCAGTGGGAGAAATAGTGCCCCATCATTGGTATCAGTGGGAGGAATAGTGCCCCATCATTGGTGTCAGTGGGAGGAATAGTGCCTCATCATTGATGTCAGTGGGTGGAATAGTGCCCCATCATTGGTGTCAGTGGGAGAAATAGTGCCCCATCATTGGTGTCAGTGGTGGAATAGTACCCCATCATTGGTGTCAGTGGGTGGAATAGTGCCCCATCATTGGTGTCAGTGGTGGAATAGTACCCCATCATTGGTGTCAGTGGGTGGAATAGTGCCCCATCATTGATGTCAGTGAGAGGAATAGTACCCCATCATTGATGTCAGTGAGAGGAATAGTGCCCCAGGATTGGTGTCAGTGCAAGGAATAGGGCCCCATCATTGGTGTAAGTGGGAGGAATAGTGCTCCATCATTGGTGTCACTGGGAGGAGTAGTATCCCATCATTGGTGTCAATAGGAGGAATAGTACTTCATCATTGGTGTCGGTGCAAGAAATAGCGCTCCATCATTGGTGTCAGCTCAAGGAAGAGTGCCCTATCATTGGTGTCAATAGGAGAAATAGTGCTCCATTATTGGTGTCGGTGGGAGGAATAGTGCTCCATTGTTGGTGTCAGAGGGAGAAATAGTGCTTTGTATCAGTGGGAGGAATAGTGCCCCAAGGATAAGGGCAAGCAAACAGTTTAGGGACTACTGTTGTATACAGACCACAATGGTAAAAAAGCCTGACTGTGCTTAATTCAAAAGCCAGAATCTCAACTAAGATTGAGTATTGTTTGTAGACAAAAGCAAGCAAAATCGGAAATTGATCAGATAGAAAAGAACTGCATTTCCGGCACCACCTTCCTGAAGTTTGCATGTTCTCCCTGTGCCTGTGTGGGTTTTCTCCGGGTGCTCCGATTTCCTCCCACACTCCAAAAACATGCTGGTAGTCTAAATGGGTCCAATCTAAATTGGCCCTAGTATGTGTATGTATGAATGTGAGTTGGGGACTGATGTGAATGTACAATAAATATGTAAAGCACTCTGTAAATTAAGTACCTGTAATAAATAAATAAGATAAATGTAATTTTTAATAACCCTTGCTTTACCCTACATGTTTTTCAGTGCCCTCTTTAGTACCGGCACCCCCCATGCTCCAGCTGGAAGAATGCTGCACCCACAATAACAGTGCCACTTTGTCCTGGAAGCAGCCACCCATGTCCATGGTCCAGGCAGAGGGATACATACTGGAACTGGATGATGGCAATGGTGGACAGTTCAGGGTAAGAAATATGCTTTTTCTGACATGGCTGATATGTGAAGTAAAATTTGCTGCTTTCACAAAGTAACTGGACTTTTATGTTGCATAAACAATTATTGGAAGTCAAATATGTTGTGGGGGGTGTAGAAGGAAATGCGGGAGTGGCTCAGAGGGAATTCACAAGACCTTTGGAAACTCAGATGATGTGTCTTCATACTGTTTTTCTCCATATATTGAGGCTCCGTTCACACCAATGCGTTGTTTAGTGCTTTTTGCAGAAATGCACTACAGTCCATTTAACATGGTTCCTATGCCTTGCTAAAGAAGCTGAGGGTAAAGGTGATGGACTGGCCAAGCATGTCTCCAGACCTAAACCCTATTGAGCATCTGTGGGGCATCCTCAAACGAAAGGCGGAGGAGCGCAAGGTCTCTAACATCCACCAGCTCTGTGATGTTGTCATGGAGGAGTGGAAGAGGACTCCAGTGGGAACTTGTGAAGCTCTGGTGAACTCCATGCCCAAGAGGGTTAAGGCAGTGCTGGAAAATAATGGTGGCCACCCAAAATATTGACACTTTGGGCCCAATTTGGACATTGTCACTTAGGGGTGTACCCACTTTTGTTGCCAGCGGTTTAGACATTAATGGCTGTGTGTTGAGTTATTTTGAGGGGACAGCAAATTTACATGTTATACAAGCTGTACACTGACTATGTCACATTGTAGCAAAGTGTCATTTCTTCAGTGTTGTCACATGAAAGGATATAATCAAATATTTACAAAAATGTGAGGGGTGTACTCACTTCTGTGAGATACTGTATGTTAAAATGTTACTAAACCCACAACAGTAAAATCAGTCTGTATATGCAGTAAAGCATGCTTGTTATACTCACTGTATGGGGAGACCGGATATAGTGAATGCAGGGTCTGGGGAGACCAGATATAGTGAATGCAGGGTCCGGGAAGACCAGATATAGTGAATGCAGGGTCCGGGGAGACCAGATATAGTGAATGCAGGGTCCGGGGAGACCAGATATAGTGAATGCAGGGTCCGGGGAGACCGGATATAGTGAATGCAGGGTCTGGGGAGACCAGATATAGTGAATGCAGGGTCTGCGGAGACCAGATATAGTGAATGCAGGGTCCGGGGAGACCAGATATAGTGAATGCAGGGTCCGGGGAGACCGGATATAGTGAATGCAGGGTCCGCGGAGACCGGATATAGTGAATGCAGGGTCCGGGGAGACCAGATATAGTGAATGCAGGGTCCGGGGAGACCGGATATAGTGAATGCGGGGTCCGAGGAGAGCGAATATAGTGAATGCAGGGTCCGGGGAGACCGGATATAGTGAATGCAGGGTCCACGGAGACCGGATATAGTGAATGCAGGGTCCGGGGAGACCAGATATAGTGAATGCAGAGTCCTGGGAGACCAGATATAGTGAATGCGGGGTCCAGGGAGACCGGATATAGTGAATGCAGGGTCCGGGGAGACCGGATATAGTGAATGCGGGGTCCGGGGAGACCAGATATAGTGAATGCAGGGTTCGGGGAGACCAGATATAGTGAATGCAGGGTCCGGGGAGACCAGATATAGTGAATGCAGGGTCCGAGGAGACCGGATATAGTGAATGCAGGGTCTGGGGAGACCAGATATAGTGAATGCAGGGTCCGAGGAGACCGGATATAGTGAATGCAGGGTCTGGGGAGACCAGATATAGTGAATGCAGGGTCCGGGGAGACCAGATATAGTGAATGCAGGGTCCGGGGAGACCAGATATAGTGAATGCAGGGTCCGGGGAGACCAGATATAGTGAATGCAGGGTCCGGGGAGACCGGATATAGTGAATACAGGGTCCGGGGAGACCGGATATAGTGAATGCAGGGTCCGGGGAGACCGGATATAGTGAATGCGGGGTCCGAGGAGAGCGAATATAGTGAATGCAGGGTCCGGGGAGACCGGATATAGTGAATGCAGGGTCCACGGAGACCGGATATAGTGAATGCAGGGTCCGGGGAGACCAGATATAGTGAATGCAGAGTCCTGGGAGACCAGATATAGTGAATGCGGGGTCCAGGGAGACCGGATATAGTGAATGCAGGGTCCGGGGAGACCGGATATAGTGAATGCAGGGTCTGGGGAGAATGGATATAGTGAATGCAGGGTCCGGGGAGACCGGATATAGTGAATGCAGGGTCCGGGGTTTAGTAACATTTTAATCTTCCCACTGCATTCTTTCAATATAATCCGTCATAAACTCCACCCTCCACTTGATACCCACAAATGGCTTCCGCAAAACCTGATTGGTGCCTGTATCCAATACAGTAAATGTATACAGTATATATATCCAGTATATTAACACACATGCTCTTATCTTGTGCATGTACTTCACAATGACTGTTTTGTTTTGTTTTTTGGCTGAAACTAGACTTCGGCTAAAAAGCTGCAGTCAGGTCATTCCTCTCAGACCAGTTTTACCATCATGCATTGTCTGGAATTGTCATTGATTTATTCCCTTAATGGTTAAGTGGTGACTGATTGAGTCAGCATTTCCCATGTCTATAGCTCACTTTCCATCCTGCAGTGTCCAGGGGCAGTAAATCCCTGAACCGAAGTACATAAACCTTGTCCCCAGCAGCAGAGTCATGTCTCAATAAATATGTGTGCCAACAATTAGGCCACAACTGACAGGAGGCTGCAAGCAGCATGAACACAAGAGCCTGTGGGAGACGAGGGCGATGCTATCTACAATATAACACAATGGCATTTTCTGGGGTCCGGTGTTAATTCCGCTGTTACATTTTGGCTTCTATTACCCAATGGTGTTTTGCATTCAAAAGCATGGCAATAGTCTACAAAGAGAACATAGGTGCTGTATTTATCCACATGAATTCTGAAGCCTCGGAAAAAAAGTTTGTCTATCTCTGAGAAGCTCCACAGGTACTTATAAATGTTTTTATATTTATAGGAGGTCTTTGTTGGAAAGGAGACAATGTGTACAGTGGATGGCCTTCACTTTAACAGCACTTACAATGCCCGAGTCAAGGCCTTCAACAAAGCTGGTGTCAGTCAGTATAGCAAGACCCTGGTGCTGCAGACCTCTGAAGGTAATGTGCTCATGTTTCTTGCTAGAGAGTGGCTAGAATGTTGTATCTATATGTGTGTGAATTCCTGTACCTCATACGGGGCCTTGCTTTCCATGAGGCAAGGAGAGAATTTAGGGTATGATGAGGTTCTTATCTTCCATCATGCCTCCTTAGCTGCCTATTAAAGCTAGGTCTCCAGAACTCAAGCACAAAAATGTTCATTCCAACACTGTTTCCTTAAGGTATATGCACTATATGGCAAAAAGTTTGCTGACACCCGACCATCACACCTATATGAGCTTGTTGGACATCTCACTCCAGAATTATGGGCATTCAATTGGAGTTGCCCACTTCCTGTGTGGCTGTAATAGCCTATACTGTTCTAGAAATGCTTTGCTCAAAATGTTTAAGCATGTCTCTTGAAATTTGTGCCCATCAGCCAACAAAACTTTTCTGTGAGGTGAAGTACTGATGTTGGATGAGAAGACCTGGCTTATGTTCCAGTTCAACCCAAAAATGTTCAGTAGGGTTGGGGCCAGTCCTCAAATCAATTGAACCCTTTGGGATGACTCTTTAGATGTTGGATGAGAAGACATGGCTCACAATCAGTGTTCCAGTTCATCCCAAATGAAAGCCAAATCTTCTCATCCAACATCAGTTCCTGACTCTTTAGATGTTGGATGAGAAGACAACTCACAATCAGTGTTCCAGTTCATCCCAAATGAAAGCCAGATTTGCTCATCCAACATCAGTTCCTGACTCTTTAGATGTTGGATGGGAAGACATGGCTCACAATCAGTGTTCCAGTTCATCCCAAATGAAAGCCAGATCTACTTATCCAACATCAGTTCTTGACTCTTTAGATGTTGGATGAGAAGACATGGCTCACAATCAGTGTTCCAGTTCATCCCAAATGAAAGCCAGATCTACTTATCCAACATCAGTTCTTGACTCTTTAGATGTTGGATGAGAAGACATGGCTCACAATCAGTGTTCCAGTTCATCCCAAATGAAAGTCAGATCTACTTATCCAACATCAGTTCCTGACTCTTTAGATGTTTGATGAGAAGACATGGCTCACAATTAGTGTTCCAGTTCATCCCAAAGGTGTTCAGTTGGGATAATTTTAGGGTTCTGTGCAGGCTAGTTAAGTTCCTTGACACAAGACTTTATGGAGCTGGCTTTGTGCACAGGGGCAAAGTCATGATAGAACAAAAGAGGGCCTTCCTCAAACTGTTTCCACAAGGTTGGACACACAGATGTGTAAATTGTTTTTGTATGCTCTATCATTAACAGAACCCTTCACTAAAAATACTTGATCTCAAAATTTGGAGGAGTGCTCACCTACTTTTGGCCATATAGTGTAGCTGAAGGAAAAGGTGCCGTAGACATGGCACAGGGCTTAGCAGCATTCAGTAGTATTAAAGCAAACCTGTTCCTTGCCCAGACAGGGTCAAGTGACAGATTTAGTTCAGAGGGTAACAGAGATATTTCTTTCATGTGCTCCCCCTGCCACCCCTGCAAATTGCTGTGTGAGTATCGACTGGATGCTGGGCCACAACTCACACATGGCTAAGGACTGTCCTTCCTGCCCCTCTGACAGCACCTGCTGACTGACTGGTGGTGGCCTAAGCACTGCATTATGGGGAGGAATGGGAGAGAGTCATGTTCACTCCTGTACCCTGATGTACCAAGTTTTGCTCCAGCATTTGAAAAGAGTAAGTTGAAGGTGAAAATATACTTCTTACCTTCTCTGTTTTATAACTGGGTTGGTGGTGTAACATTTCAAGAACTATTGCAGAAATAAAAAAAATAAAGTGAATCTTTAAAGTTGAACTATAGACAAACTTTTTTTTTTTCATTTTGGATAGAATAAGGGAGGGTTATAACCCCTGTCAGTTTTTTTTCATCATCTGTGCCTCATTGTGGAGATTTCATTTCACTTCCTGTCCCCAAGCCAAACAGGAAATGAGAGCAAATCCCTGCAAATGTACCACTTGCTGACCACCCCATAGCAGATGTATTGCTACATGGTGATCGCGCTCTGCAAAATCACATATATATATATATACGTGACTTTGCATTTCCAGGTAGGGGAGGGAGTGTGTACGCGCTAACCTACCCGCGCTGTCATTGGCTCACTGGAAATGTCAATCACTTGGTCTCGGCAAGTAAATCATGGCCGGGACTTGGTGATCGGCAGAGCAGCTGACGGGAGAGATCTGTGTGGAAACAACACAGATCTCTTCCCTGTCAGCGGGCATGTGCTACTTTCTATCTCTCTGCAAAGCAGAGGGATAGAAAGCAGCATATCCCCTAGTAAAACTACACAGTAATCTCAAAGCAATACACAATTAACCCTTTGATCACCCTTTGATCACCCCAGGTGTTAACTCATTCCTGCCAGTTGTCGTTAGTACAGTGTCAGCGCTTTTTATTAGCACCGATCACTGATCACTGTATTAGTGTCACTGGGGATGTCAATGGCTGTCAGTTCTCATCCAGTGTCAGTTAGTGTCAAAATGCCCGCCGCAGTACTGCTATAAGTCGCTGATCGCCGCCATTACTAGTATAAAACCAATTAATATACACTTATTTGGACTTTTTTTTTACCAAAGACATGGCGCAGAATACATTTTGGGCTACATTTATGAAGACTTTTTTTTTTCTACTTTTTTATTGGATATGTTTTATAGCAAAAAGTAAAACCAAAGTCACTATTTAATGCATTTTTAATATTCAAAGCAAACTCCCCCATCCAGCCATGCCTCCATGCTTTATTGTGCTTAGAACTCACTTTGAAAACCACCCCCCCAGCATTTCTAGCCATGGCCATATTGGATAAGGGCAGGTGATTCATGTAGCATTTACCTGGTATGCAGGCAGGAGGGTGTTCTTAGCTGAGAAAACTCCTCCTCCTCTCCTGAAGACTCCTGGGAAGTATGACATCATTTGACTAGGCATGGAAACCAGGAAGTAACTGAAGTAATGTGATAAAAAGTTTAAAAGAAGTAAATATTATATACTTTCCTATCTATTTACTAAGGCTAGCAGCATGAGGATTACAAATAGCCAGTGCTGATTGAGAGAGTGAAGTTCCATTTTAAATATATAAAGAAAAACCCCATACCCTTTTAATGCACAAAATGAAGAACTTCTGATATGGTGCAATTTTGCCAACATCTAATTTGGCAATTTTGCAGTGAATTGGTTGCCTTTGATTGGACAGAGTGGTTTTAACAGCCACAAATGACAAATCCCAGGAGATGACATTTTCTTTTGTGTGTCACAGCAATCCAACCAAATTAAGGGCCTGTGTCAATGGGCTGTGGACTGTGCCAGTGGGCAAATGAAATGTGCTTTTAGGTGCATTCAGCCTGCATTTGAGATCAATCAAAATTTGTTGGCAGGAGCAGTTGACCACCTTGTGACCTGCAAGCTGAACTCCTTCAAATTGCATCAACCTATGTTTGCATTCCTATTGACTTGTATGGGGAGAGACATGATATGAACAAAAGCCCATCTACACAGTCTCGAATAGATATGCCACACATCTGTCAGTTTGTCTCAGTTGTCTAACTGCCATCTCCTCTGAGGCTTGGCCCAATGAGATTGTGCCAATATCTGACAGATACCCAGGAATTTTATGCTCGAACTACACATAGGCAATTCTCCAACCGGGTAAATGTAAAATGCGGGTGTCCATTGTAGTTCTGTGGTGTGACGTTTGTTCCTTTTGTATCCTTTTGTAATGTGCGCTCCATCATGTGTGGAGTCAGCCCAGTTTCAGACTTGTTTTTTTGCTAATCAGATTCTTCCTTTTATTTTTACGCTTTAGCCTTTTGTGCTCATGTACTCAGTGCATACTGTAATTTTTCCATCAGGTATTTGTGTGCTTTAGCCGTCGTCTCTGATTTGCCAGTTGTTTTCCACAATTCTTAGTGATGCAGTTTATGTTGCACAGTGAGGTTTTGTGGTCATCCATAAACAGGTCTATTCACAAAGCTTAGTTGTGTCTTTGTCTGTCCGCTGGAAACTTCGCAAAACCATTTTGTCCTGGCAGAGTGTGAGTTTTATGGATCTTGTTTTCTTTTTATGGTGGTTAAAGTGGTGCCTATGTTGTCATTGGCTTTGGTTGTGTATTGGCTGGGTGGACAGAAGTCATTTATTCTCATGCCTCCTTTTTATGTTGGTTGTAACCTGATGTTTGTGTGGTCTCCTTCAATGCTGAGATGGTACAGATCCTTTTGGGGAAAAAGTACCGTGATGTGAGATAATCGTTATTAGGCCAAAGGTGATCTAACTCTATTCTTCACAAAGCTTTTATTTTTCTTCTCACTAAAGCTCATTTGGTAGCACAGTTGAGTTATTCCAGTGGGGTACGGATTGATGGATATGCAATGTGTTGGTAGGATAACATTGTTTTGATCAGTTGCACTCATAGTTAATAAGATAATATGTTTCTGCTCCCTAGACACAGTGGAGGCAGCCATCTTGTAGGCCAAAACAATTAAAATTACATTTGGGATTATGTAATAGGCCTCTTGCCACCCCCCTTTAACTTTCTTCCAGTTAATAGCTTTGCCAAACAAACTTCAATGGAATCTTCAAGCTAATCTAGAAAGCATAGGGAGGGGGGGTGAAGACAGTGATGAAGTTTCTCGCTTTAGGATACAAAATAAGAACTGCAATCAGGAAATAATGTAGCAGCCATTCTCAACAAGGGTTCCATGGAACTCTAGCGTTCCTCCAGAGGTTGCCAAGAGTTCCTTGAGCAATGGCTGGTTGACCTCCTATCTTATGGTTCCTGCATAGTTTCAAGGTCAATACCACTTGATAGAGCCAACTGCAAGACATCGATGACTGTCTTAAGGATGGCAATTTGAGCACCACTGTAAGGGGGGGCATACCTCCAACCGACCACCAATGCAAAGGGTCATATTTCTCACTGACCACCAATGCACTGGTTTTAGCAGAGGTTCCTCAAGTCCTCAAAATTATTTAAAGGGTTCCTTTGGGGTAAAAAGGTTGAGAAAGACTGAACTAGAGCCATGGAGCAAGATACAAGACAATGCCCCTGATTCCAACTCTATAACTCCTCTAGGAAAAAGAGCAAGCAGTAGTCAGGACAGGTAGCATTCAGGAAGAGTTGTTGGGCAGATAATGGATAGACTGCAGGCAGTCAGGGATAGGGAGAGGAAAAAAAATAGCTTTACATTCTGGGGTTACAGTACAGGATCAAGACAAGGTTCCTGACCCCCAACACTGTAATGCCTCTAACATGAAGAAAAAGCATTGGGGGCAAATAGGATTTAAGCAGAGTGTTTGCACAGGCAAAAGATGGGCAGGTTGCAGACAGTCAGGAGGGGCAAAGTGAAACTCTAGAGCCAATGAGCAAGCCACAAGACGGGGCCCCTGACCCCAACTCTGTAACCCATCTAAAAATTGTAGTGTCTAGGCAGAGTTGTCGCAGAAGTAGATAATGGGGCAGGCTGCAGTCTGTCACATAAGGGAGGACAGTAGGACAATAGAATAGCTTAACATTCTAAAGTCGTAGTACAGGATTTAAACAAAGACCCAGACCCCATCTCTAACCAAGTAAGCCCTGGTCAGGGCAAGTAGCATTTTGTCCAAGTTATCCTAAGGGCGAATGATTGGGTGAGCTGAAGACCATGGACAACCACTTTTGGTTGTCCATGTAGGATACAAGACAAGGCCTGTGGCTCCAACTCTGAAACCCCTCTTACAAAAATGTCAAGTAATGGTCAGGGCAAGTAGCATTTTGGCCGAGTTATCCTAAGGGCCAATGATTGGGTGAGCTGAAGACCATGGACAACCACTTTTGGTTGTCCATGTAGGAATACAAGACAAGGCCTGTGGCTCCAACTCTGAAACCCCTCTTACAAAAAGGTCAAGTAATGGTCAGGGCAAGTAGCATTTTGGCCGAGTTATCCTAAGGGCAAATGATTGGGTGAGCTGAAGACCATGGACAACCACTTTTAGTTGTCCATGTAGGATACAAGACAAGTCCTGTGGCTCCAACTCTGAAACCCCTCTTACAAAAATGTCAAGTAATGGTCAGGGCAAGTAGCATTTTGGCCGAGTTATCCTAAGGGCCAATGATTGGGTGAGCTGAAGACCATGGACAACCACTTTTGGTTGTCCATGTAGGAATACAAGACAAGGCCTGTGGCTCCAACTCTGAAACCCCTCTTACAAAAAGGTCAAGTAATGGTCAGGGCAAGTAGCATTTTGGCCGAGTTATCCTAAGGGCAAATGATTGGGTGAGCTGAAGACCATGGACAACCACTTTTAGTTGTCCATGTAGAATACAAGACAAGTCCTGTGGCTCCAACTCTGAAACCCCTCTTACAAAAAGGTCAAGTAATGGACAGGGCAGTTAGCATTGAGGCAGAAATGTTGCACAGGCAAATGACATGGGCTACTGACAGAAAGGGCACAGGCGGTCAAGCTACTGCCGGGACTATTACCGGTTGGTTGTATGGTTCTCTATCAATATTGGTTCAGCATACAAATGGCTATCCCCCACTGTGTGTAGGTGACAATCTGGTTTGGTTTTTATAATGTTCATGTTTACTGATGTACCATGCATGTCTTTGCTAGGTCCCTTTTCCCGAATGTCAGCCACTCTTGCAGCTGAAATGTCAGCCACTCTTGCAGCTGAAATGTCAGCCACTCTTGCAGCTCGTCTGCAAGACAACGCCCTGCCCTCTCCTCTCGATTTCCTCCAGCACTCTGAACAGGAAGCTTGTGTGTCTCCAGGTAATGGCTCTTATCTCCTCTGTGCTATGTAACATTGTGGCAGGACTGACAAGTATTAGCACTGCAATGGTTGCAAACGCTTGGACCGATACCACGATTTCTTGTGACATTTGAATTATTGTGGAGCTGTGCAGTTTTACTTCTTACAAGAATGGTTTATTTTATGTAATTATGAACCAATGGTATATCCGTTTTTATTGTTTACAAGGTCTGTTTCACAACTTCACATGTGATACATGTTACATTCATGATACATGATTTCCAGAGCACCATGGGTTTCCAAACAAAGAGAACACCAGAAGCTGTTTACCAGGGGTGGACTGACAGCTCATGGGGCCCCTGGGCAATAGGGGATCATGGGGCCCCTGTGTCCTTGCCCAAACTCTAAAAAGCCTATGAAAAAGGTACCAGGGGCATCTCATGGGGCCCCTTACTGACCCCGGGCCCTCGGGCAGTGCCCGAGTTTCCAAATGGTCAGTCCGCCCCTGCTGTTTACTTTACACATTTTGTATGGAGCCATTTTAACAGGCAGGTAGGGATGGGATGGCAGGTAGGACTTAATTGTCTGTGTTTGGAGATTGAACTTGAGCTATTGTAGCCTGTACCTAGCAAGCATTTTATAGCAGATATATTTGTAACTAAGCCTAAAGATTCAATTTTTTGTTCAAAATAAGAAAACAAAATGTTAATATGGATAATTTCAAAATTGTAATATGGCACAGAAGTGTAGTTGAGAAGGAGATGAATCAATAGATAGGGGCAAAAAGTTAATGCTCCGGGCAAGTTCTGATAGTGAAAAGTCTGTGGTGCCATAAATCCAGTACACTTCATGCAGCAACTTTAGTCCCCATACACACGGGACGTTTTGATAACGCTAGTAACGTTAGCTGTGTAAAGTTACGTTAAAATTGTGAGTTTTTCAGCTTTTTTTGCATTAGCGTTTTGCCACGTTTAGAGGCTTTATTCCACGTTTGCGGGTTTTAAAAAAGTCCAAAAATGCTGGTTTGCGGCGTTTTACCGTGTTTTGCTACATTTTTCAGCGTTAGAGTATTTTTACAGCTACAAAACTCCTCTAGTAACCCACTAGTCCTGGGTTTTTTCCAGCCAAAAAACGTCCCTGCCAAAAAACGTCGATTACAGTCTATGTGTTCATGGACACATAGGATAACATGCTGGGGGGTTTACTAGCTGATTCAGGTAAGTAAAAAAACTGAGGATGAGGGTGCCTTCAGCTTGGGAAGTAGGCTGAAAGGATCTACCTAAAACCCAAGATAAATATACACTCACCGGCCAGTTTATGGGGTACACCTTGCTAGTGTCAAGAAAATATCCCCCACACCATTACACCACCATCACCAGCCTGAACCATTGATACAAGACAAGATGGATCCATGCTTTCATGTTGTTTACGCCAAATTCTGACCCTACCATGTGAATGTTGCAGCAACTGGGCTTCCCATTCTCCTCTGACATCAACAAGGCATTTTTGTCCACACAACTGCCACTCACTGGATATTTTCTCTTTTTCGGACCATTCTCTGTAAACCCTAGAGATGGTTGTGCGTGAAAATCCCAGCAGATCAGCATTTTTTGAAATACTCAGTCCAGCCCATCTGGCCCCAACAACCAACTTAAATCCCCTTTCTTCCCCATTCTGATGCTCGGTTTGAATTTCATAAAGTCCTCTTTTCCACGTCTACATGCCTTAATGCATTGAGTGGATGCCATGTGATTGGCTGATTAGCAATTTGTGTTACCAAGCTTTGAACAGATGTACCTAATAAAGAGGCCGGTGAGTGTATTCTCCAAGATCATTTTTTTCGATCTCACATTGTAAAGAGTCCTCCACCCCCTCTCTGTAAACCGCCTCTATAAAATGACAGCATGTCGCCCTGGTTGGGTTTGTAAGAGCCCAGGGTGCTGTATAGGTCATGAATGTCTTAGATTGCTCATATATTATCTTCCTTCATACGTCTCCAAGACCAGCTGTGAATTTTCTTGAGGGGGTTTGACTGATGCTTCATCTACGGAAGCTTTATTTTCTGGCAGATGATCAGACTGAAACATGTAGCGGTGCCTCTGCCACAAATTAATCAGCAAGTCAAACTGATGGACTGAATAAACGTCATCCGGGGACAGTGCGAGGGGGCTGCGCTCCAAGCCCGCAGGGTAATCAGAATTGCTTTCTGGTACAGAAGCAGCACGGATCTCTGCATTAAGGCTGAACGTTGAATTAAAAGTTGAGCGTGTGTTTCCATGTATAAAAGGAATTGGGCCTGAGGTATCAAAGTGTCTGGAAGGGAAACATCTCCTGGGATTTTAATAAGATCTTTGTGAGGACTTGGAAGCATTGCTGTGACTCTATTAAATTCCAAATTAAAGGGCCACTATCAACAGAAAGATAGTCACAGCTGTATTGGTAATATAGAATTACTCCAGACAAGCAGAAGAAGAACGCAAGAAGGAGAACAAGAAACCACCGCGGGAGATCTACTAAGTGTAGCAATGGATTACAAGATGTACAGTTGTGCTCACAAGTTTGCATACCCTGGCAGAAATCATGAAATGTTGGCATTGATATTGAAAATATGACTGATCATGCCTAAAAACTGTCTTTTATTTAACCTCTTCACGCCGACCGCACGCAAATGTGCAGCCTCCCGGCGTCTGGGCCTAGACGCCGAGCGGCCGCACAATTAAAAAGAAATGTGCTGAGAACACGCGCCCTGCGCGCTCCCAGCACACGTCCGGTACTCACGGAAAGGTCCCGATCTCCTCTTTCGATTGGGACCTTTCTTAATTATGTAAAAAAAATGTAAAAAAACAAAACCTCAGCGCTCAGGACTTCCTATTTACCATACAAATCCCCGTGAGATGCTGCTGTGCACAGGTACAAAAGACCAAAAACTTTTAACAATGAAAACCAGCGCAAACCCACATGATCAATTACATTACTCAGTTTAAAAAAACATTAATGTGCTAATAAAGATATATATAATAAATTATATATAAAATATATTGATATAAAAACATATATAAAAATTTAAAATTATAAGTCCAGTGACAAAAAAGCAAAGTGACAAAAAATCAAAAAAACCCCAGAAAATATATATATAAGTATAATTACAGTCCCGTGACAAAATTAAATCAAATTAAATTGTAATATATTTTCCATTTGATTCTTCCGTGTTACTGATCCCTTCACCATCCACCAGTGCAGAAATCAACATTAACCGCACTCACCAGATAATGGTGAGTCACACGCCTTTCAGGATTGTTAAGGGCTCCTGGACCCCCTTTACTTTGTCTGGGACCTCCAAGTGCTCTTTCCTCTTATGTCTAGGTTTCTTAATTATGTGACCGCTGTGACGGCGAATCACGGTGGTCACATGACCCTAAAACCTTACCCCCTGAAACCCTTAAAAGGCTGGGAGGCACCAAGGGGTTAAGTATAGTGATCATATGAAGCCATTTATTATTATTTATTACAGATACTTATATAGCACCGTCAATTTACACAGCACTTTACATATATATTGTACATTCACATCAGTCCCTAACCCTCAAGGGGTGTACAATCTAAGGTCCCTAACTCACATTCATACATACACATACTAGGGCCAATTTAGACAGGAACCAATTAACCTACCAGCATGTCTTTGGAGTGTGGGAGGAAACTGGAGTACCCAGAGGAAACCCACGCAGGCACAGGGAGAACATGCAAACTCCAGGCAGGAGGTGCCGTGGCTGGGATTTGAACTTAGTACTGCCAGGTGGAAGTGCTTACCATTTAGCCACTGTGCTGCCCAATATCACATAGTTTGGCTCCTTTTTAAAACATATTGGGAACAGAAATCACCTAAATGGCCCGGATCAAAAGTTTCCCTCCCCTGGAATGTTTGGATTTGGTACAGACACACAAGGTGACACATACGGGTTAAAAATTGCAATTAAAGGTTAATTTCCCACATCTGTGGCTTTTTAAGTTACAATTAGTGTCGGTGTATAAATAGTCACTGAGTTTGTTAGCTCTTACGTGGAAGCACTGAGCAGGCTAGACACTGAGCCACGGGGAGCTGAAAAGAACTGTCAAAAGACCTGCGTAAAGGTAATGGATGGCTTTATACAGATGGAAAAGGATATAAAAAGATGTTCAAAGCCTTGAATATGCCAGTCAGTACTTTGCAATCACTTATTAAGAAGTGGAAAGTTCAAAGATTTCTTATTACTAAGCCGAGGTCAAGTAGAGCAAGAAAGATTGCAGCCACAAATGCCAGAAGAATTGTTGAGGATACAAAGAAAAACTTGTAACAGTAATAGCTGTTGTGTAACAAAGTAAACAATTAGACACACATATCAACAAATCATTAGTAAGACCTCATCTGGAATATGCAGTTCAGTTTTGGGCTCCAATTCACAAAAAGAACATTGGGGAACTGGAGAAAGTACAGAGAAGGGCAACCAAACTGATACGAGGCATGGAGGAGATCAGCTATGAGGAAAGATTAGAGGAACTGAATTTATTCTCTCTTGAGAAGAGGAGATTAAGGGGGGATATGATCTCCATGTATAATACATAAGGGGGATATGATCTCCATGTATAATACATAAGGGGGGATATGATCACCATGTATAATACATAAGGGGGATATGATCACCATGTATAATACATAAGGGGGGATATGATCTCCATGTATAATACATAAGGGGGGATATGGTCTCCATCTATAATACATAAGGGGGGATATGATTTCCATGTACAATACATAAGGGGGGTATGACCACCATGTATAATACATAAGGGGGATATGATCTCCATGTATAATATATAAGGGGGGATATGATCTCCATGTGTAATACATAAGGGGGGATATGATCTCCATGTATAATACATAAGGGGGGATATGATCTCCATGTATAATACATAAGGGGGGATATGATTTCCATGTATAATATATAAGGGGGGATATGATCTCCATGTGTAATACATAAGGGGGATATGATTTCCATGTATAATATATAAGGGGGGATATGATCTCCATGTGTAATACATAAGGGGGATATGATCTCCATGTATAATACATAAGGGGGGGATATGATCTCCATGTATAATACATAAGGGGGGATATGATCTCCATGTATAATACATAAGGGGGGGATATGATCTCCATGTATAATACATAAGGGGGGATATGATCACCATGTATAATACATAAGGGGGGATATGATCACCATGTATGCTACATAAGGAGGGATATGATCTCCATGTATAATACATAAGGGGGGATATGATCTCCATGTATAATACATAAGGGGGGGATATGATCTCCATGTATAAATTCATCAGTGGTTCATATAGTGAACTCAATGTAGTTATTCACCCTGAGGTCATCACAGAGGACAAGGGGGCACTCTTTACGTCTGGAGGAAAAAAAGATTTAATCTGCAAATACGGAAAGGCTTCTTCACAGTGAGAGCTGTGAAAATGTGGAATAGACTCCCTCAAGAGTTGGTTCTGGCCAGCTCAGTGGATTGCTTTAAAAAGTCCTGGATTCTTTCTTGGATACACAGAATATAACTGGATACTAACATTTATAGGTAAAGTTGATCCAGGGATTATCCGATTGCCTCCCGGGGAATCAGGAAGGATTTTTTTTTTTTGCAGGAGCAAATTGGATCATGCTTTGCTGGGTCTTTTTGCCTTCCTCTGGATCAACTGTGGGTGTAGGATTATAACTTTTTTTGGTTGAACTGGATAGACTTTTGCCTTTTTCAGCCAGACTAACTGTAACAAGGTAACAAAGTATCAATTTTACAAAGTGAATTGGCTCACCATCCTTTTGCCCCAAAGAGGCCCAAACCGGGGACCCACCAAGGAGCTGCCAAAAACACCCCCCACAGGCAGGCATGGGGATATACAAATAGGCCAGACTGCCTGTTGCAGTTCATCCTACTTGTACACTTGATAATGAGTGCGGTTAATATAACTACCAGGATTTTCAGGATGATTCTGGAAAAAAAGATTCTGCTAGATAGGGTATGGAGAGCAGGGCCCTGAAAAGGTACAAAAAGTGCAGCAGAGGCACAATCCGCAATTGTATCTTTTTAAAGAAAGCTAATTATTTATAGTAAAAGCAGATACAAAATACCATCAATGTTTCATGACTTTCTGGTGACCACTTCATCAGAATATACCGTATTTGCCGGCGTATAAGACGACTTTTTGACCCTTGAAAATCTTCTCAAAAGTCGGGGGTCGTCTTATACGCCGGTACACATGTTAGGGGGGCTGCGGCATTAAGTACAGGGGTTTGCAGGGGCTGATGTCTCTTACCTGGATCCAGTCCCACGACGATCCGGTCCAGGAAGCGCGGCGTCTCCTTCAGTTCGGCCACTGGATGTTCGTGCGGCTGCTCGGCTCCGCCTCCTCACCGGTGATTGGCCGCCAGAACTGTAGCTCAGGAAAGGCACACAGGCGGCCAATCACCGGCGAGGGGGCGGAGCCGAGCGGCCCCGCGAAAATTGAGTGCCGGAGCAGCAGGTAAGTGTTCTGTGTAGAGGTGCTGCTGCAACCACATATGCTGGCTGCAGCAGCACCATACGAGAACAGAGTCAGCAAGTCTCAGTGGGAGGAATAGTGCCCCATCATTGGTGTCACTGATACCAATGATGGGGCACTATTCCTCCCACTGACACCAACGATGGGGCACTATTCCTCCCCCCCACTGACACCAACGATGGGGCACTATCCCCCCCCCCCACTGACACCAACGATGGGGCACTATCCCCCCCCCACTGACACCAATGATGGGGCACTATTCCACCCCTCACTGACACCAATGATGGGACACCATTCCTCCCACTGACACCAATGATGGGGCACTATTCCTCCCACTGACACCAATGATGGGGCACTATTCCTGCCACTGATACCAATGATGGGGCACTATTCCTGCCACTGATACCAATGATGGGGCACTATTCCTCCCACTGACACCAATGATGGAGCACTATTCCTCCACTGATACTAATGATAGGGCACTATTCCTGCCACTAATACCAATGATGGGGCACTATTCCTCCCACTGACATCAATGATGGGGCACTATTCCTCCCACTGATACCAATGATGGGGCACTATTCCTGCCACTAATACCAATGATGGGGCACTATTCCTCCCACTGATACCAATGATGGGGCACTATTCCTGCCACTAATGCCAATGATGGGGCACTATTCCTCCCACTGATACCAATGATGGGGCACTATTCCTTCCACTGATACCAATGATGAGGAACTATTCCTCCCACTGACACCAATGATGGGGCACTATTCCTCCCACTGACATCAATGATGGGGCACTATTCCTCCCACTGATACCAATGATGGGGCACTATTCCTCCCACTGGTGTGCATTGGAAGAGGGGTAGTCTTATACGGCGAGTATAGCCCAAACACTACATTTTAGCAGGAAAAGTAGGGGGGTCGTCTTATACGCCCAGTCGTCTTATACGCCGGCAAATACGGTAGGTGAACTGCACACTTTAAATGGGTGGGAGATACTTACATTCCTTCAGCCGGCAGTTTATGTGGTGCAGCTGGATGTAAACCCAATCATTAAAATCTCATAACACGTTGATGTTACTTAATGTGATGTCAAGTTGTATTCAATATTTTTAAGGCTGCGTTCACACTTGAAAGTTTTTCAGCTTGACACTCAGAACCGCCTAACAAGTAAAATATTATTATTTCCAATGGCCCCTGTTCACACTTGAGCGTTCTGTCGCCTGTAGCAAAACGCATGTGCTGCTTTTCTGGCAGATCTGAGCATTTTGTCCCCATAGACCTGAATAGAAAACGCCTGAACAGTGGGAATGAGCTTTTTTTCCAAGGGTTTTTTTCAGGCGTTTTCAGCTCAAACAGCAGCTCTTTCTATTGGCCACAGCAAAAACACCTAAATAAAAACTTCTGAAAAAAACACCTATAATCTTTGCAATCTGCTGAAAAAATGCTTAAAAACACCTGAAAAAAAAAGCTTGAAAAATGCTCAGCTCAGTGTGAATGTAGCCTAAAACTACAGATTTCAATAAAATAATACCTGGTGATCCTGCCATGAAGGTTTCTAACTTTCTGTTAAAGCGAAACTAAACCTTCCTATCCTTTTGAGCCAAGGAAGCTGCCATCTTGTCTTCTGTTTGATCTGCAGGTGGCACGGTGCTACACATGTGATCAGTTGTGACGCCAGCTATTTGATGGTTCATTTGAGAGCAGACAAAAAAAAACTATACGACCATATCATGGGCAAGAAAAAAGTATACAGCGCCACACCCCATAAACATACAACCAAAAACTAGGAACCAAAAAAGTTCCAAACTTGACAAGGGAAATTAAAGGCACCGTACAATAGTAAATGGTAAAAACACAATTAGGATCATTAAAATATACATATTTTATTAATTACAATTCATAATTAAAAATTCTATTTCATATTCTCCCTCTGATAAATAATTGACAATTGTTAAAACAGTATTTTGACCCTGAACAGAGTCCATACATGATCCATATGTAAAATGGCACTAGATGTCCTTATATTGTTGCATTGAGTGAAAGATCCAAAACCGACACGTTTCGCAGCCACAACCACTGCTTCTTCAGGGGAATGAAAGTATCACATTAATAAATACATGGAAAATCATTAGGCATCTTTGGCGCTTCAAGTCACCGACTAGAAATCATTGGGAAATCTTCAGAAAACGTGTTGAAATCGCAAACAAAACGAGCTATTTTAAATTGCATCCAGTGTGAACCAAGCCTAAGCCCTGGTCCACACCGCCGCGATTTCATGTGCAATTTGGGAATTGAAATCGTACCTGAAATCGGATCTAATGAATGTGAATGTCAGTATCTTAACATAAGCGATTTGCTGCAGCGTGATTTAAAAAGTAGTTCTTGTATTACTTTTTCTGTCGTTTGTTGCGATTTCACATACATAGACTACAATAGAAATCGCATTGCAAAACGCAATGGAAAACGCAAGAAATCGTTGGGAAATCTTCACAAGTTGCAAACAAATCTTCAGAAAATGCGGTGAAATCGCAAACAAAATGACCAATTTTAAATCGCATCCAGTGTGAACCAAGCCTAAGTCATGGGTCAAACCGCTGCGATTTGTGTGCGATCAGGTGCGATTACTGAAGACTTTATTGTTACCTGTGAAGATTTTCAACTATTTCTTGCAATTTGCAGTGCGGTTTCCGTTGCATTCTATGTATGTGAAATCGCAACAAAACTGCAGAAAAAGTCATGCAAGAACTACTTTAGAAATCGCGCTGCAGCAAATTGCACATGTTAGGACACTGACATTCACATTCATTAGATGTGATTTCAGGTGCGATTTCAATTCTCAAATGTGCACTTACCCCCGGTTCACATCTATGTGGCCGTGCGGGCCGCGTTTTGCATTGGCATGAGAGCCCATTCATTTGAATGGACTCCCGTGCCCGTGACACGCAGGGAAAGAAGTCCCTGCACTTCTTTGGAAAATGCAGCCCGCACAGGAACCTCGGTTCCCAGTACAGTTGCTTTCTCCAGTGCGGGCGGCGTGCCATTAGAATTAATGGCACCTGCCTGCGGGTCCGTAATTCTCTGTGTGGGTGGTGTGACTGCACGGATTTTCGTGCAGATCCGCAGCGGCATAACCCGCATAGATGTAAATCTAGGGTAATGGGTGAAAACACAATTCAACTGCCTGATCCCCCACCTCCCTTCCCCTTCCCCAACTGCAAGTGTAAACGAGGGTCAACATTTCCAGGGATGCTGGAGCCATAGAAGCAACTTTTTTTTTTTTTTTAATGTTGCAGCGATTAATTATTCTATATCGTAACGCTCGTTATTATCATCATGATGGGGATTATTAATAATTATAACAATACTCCACATATTATCTTATTATTGAAGGGGCAGCACAGTGGCTAAATGGTTAGCACTTCCACCTGGCAGTACTAGGGTCATTGGTTCAAATCCCAACCACAGCACCACCTGCCTGGAGTTTGCATGTTCTCCCTGTGCCTGCATGGGTTTCCTCCAGTTTCCTCCCACACTCCAAAGACATGCTGGTAGGTTATTGGCTCCTGTCTAAATTGTCCCTAGTATGTGTTTGAATGTAAGTTAGGGACCTTAGATTGTCCACCCCTTGAGGGTTAGGGACCTTAGATTGTACACCCCTTGAGGGTTAGGGACTGATGTGAATGTACAATATATATGTAAAGTGCTGCGTAAATTGACAGCGATATATAAGTACCTGAAATAAATAAATTATAGTGTTGCAATAATCCATATTATACGGCCCACCAGTCGCATCTTATATCCCCCAGGGACTGTCAGTGAGATCTTTGCATTTGCAGTAAAAATAAAATCAGAATATTGCATGTATTTGTAGTGATTTGCACATTGCAATTTTTTTGTTTTTCTTTAAATGTACTTATTATGGGGTGTATGACGTATGAAAAACGATTTCACGGTGAGAGACGAAATCAGCATTTTATTTTTTTTTGATGGGGGGGTTTTGCTTCTGTTGGTGTGTAGAAAAGCGGCCTCCAGCATATATATCTTCATTTGCCTGCAGAGGACTGGTAGGCCTATTCATTAAACAGCAATACGTGTGAATAGAGGCCTAGAGCGGTTTCCATGGCAACACTCACCTCCTCATCACTCCTACCTCAGGCCGTCAGGGCTGGCCACCGCCGTGATGGAAGAGGGACTGTGGTGTGTAATAGTAAATAATCGCTTACTAAGAAATAATGGGCTGTGCGGCCAAGGTGTTGGTGTGAGGAGTTTACGCCTTTATTCTATATCCTTCCTCCAATTATTATTAGACGGGATGAACACACAAATCATTGCAAAGGCCCTGCTGTTGTCAAGGATACATGCAGCACAGTGGATCAATGGTTAGCACTTCCGCCTGGCAGTACTCGGGTTGTTGGTTCAAATCCCAGCCACGGCACCACCTGCCTGGAGTTTACATGTTCTCCCTGTGCCTGCGTGGGTCCCCCACTCCAAGGACATGCTGGTAGGTGAATTGGCTCCTGTCTAAATTGGCCCTAGTATGTGTATGTATGAATGTGAGTTAGGGACCTTAGATTGTACGCCCCTTGAGGGTTAGGGACCTTAGATTGTACACCCCTTGAGGGTCAGGGGCTGATATGAATGTACAAGATATATGTAAAGCGCTGTGTAAATGGACGGTGCTATATAAGTACCTGAAATAAATAAGGATTTAATGGCGATAAGTGTTACAAGACAATTATTTATTTCAGTTACATATATAGTGCCGTCAGTTTATGCAGCACTTTACATATATATTGTACATTCACATCAGTCCCTAACCCTCAAGGGGTGTACAATCTAAGGTCCCTAACCCTCAAGGGGTGTACAATCTAAGGTCCCTAACCCTCAAGGGGCGTACAATCTAAGGTCCCTAACCCTCAAGGGGCGTACAATCTATGGTCCCTAACCCTCAAGGGGTGTACAATCTAAGGTCCCTAACCCTCAAGGGGTGTACAATCTAAGGTCCCTAACCCTCAAGGGGTGTACAATCTAAGGTCCCTAACCCTCAAGGGGCGTACAATCTATGGTCCCTAACCCTCAAGGGGTGTACAATCTAAGGTCGTTAACTCATATTCCAATACTAGGGCCAATTAACCCACCAACATGTCTTTGGAGTGTGGGAGGAAACCCACACAGGCACAACATGCAAACTCGAGGCAGGTGGTGCTATGGTTGGGATTCAAACCAACGACCCGATTACTGCCAGGCAGAAGTGCTAACCATTTAGCCACTGTGCTGCCACATATATGTTCATCCACACGGATGGCAGTCCCAGTTTTAGCTCTTTAAAATATTCTTAGTCCTTCTTGGCAACTCGTATCTAGAAGATGTTTCATAGATCATCGATGGCAGGTGCCAGGCTCTGTAGGCCTGAATGGTGTACAGCTGTGATCGATGATTCTCTGCCTTCTGCATCCCGTCTTCTGTCGAGTATCTTTAATGACATTGATTATGGATACCCTGCCTCATAATAGGATGCCATCAGTCTTGTGCCAGCAATAGTCCTCAGAGGATATACACACATAATCGCCGCTACGCCATTGGACGGGCAGTTGTCATTATTCACTGCAGTGCTTGTGCAAAGCTGGTCTGAATTATATTCCAGGCCTTCAGAGACGTATATAATATGCAGGGAGGCTGGAATGATATCCTAGAGCAGGCCGCCGGGTGAGATTGGGATGGCGGAGGAAGTATGTGAAATAAGTACCTGCATACCTCAGTCGGCCACATCCTTGAAAGACCCCCTTCAACCCCTTATGTCTCTGTTACTCTGGGTGTCAGAAATGTTCCCATTGGCCGTTCTGGGCTTGATATCTAATTTAGAGCAGGGGTAGGCAACCTTGCAGAGGCTGAGGTCTACCTTGACAACATGGAGTAAAGCAAAGATCCTGGGGGGGTTACTAGGCTGTGCCCTTAAAAAAAATTACCCCCCACTGTAGTGTCTTGTACCCCTCAATGCAGTGTCCACTGCCCCTTTACAATGCTCCCCCCTCATTGTGGTGTCCTCTGCCCCCCTCCCCCCCACTGTAGTGTCCTGTACCCCCCAATGCTGTGTCCTTTGCCCCCCACAGTAGTGTCCCGTACCACCGAAAGCAGTGTCCTCTGCCCCCCCTTTACACCACATCCCCCACTGTCATATCCTCTGCCCCCTTCCCCCCCAGTAGTGTCCTGTACCCCTTCAAACCAGTATCCTCTGCCCCCCTTTATATCACCCCCTCCCCCCACTGTCTAGTGTCCTCTATCATGCCCCATATCAGCGTTCTCTGCCCCTTACAAAGTGTCCTCTGCCTCCCCACCCCCCAAAGCAGTGTCCCCTGTCCTATTCTCATCTCCAATAGTGTCTCCTGTGTCCCCCCCTCCTACAGTGTCTCCTGTGACCCCCCCTTCCTACAGTGTCTCCTGTGACCCCCCCTTCCTACAGTGTCTCCCTTGTCCCCCCCTCCTACAGTTTCTCCCGTGTCTCCCCCTCCTACAGTGTTTCCCATGTCCCCCCCCCCCTACAGTGTCTCCCGTGTCCCCCCCTCCTACAGTGTCTCCCGTGTCCCCCCCTCCTACAGTGTCTCCCGTGTCCCAACCCCCACAGTGTCTCCCGTGTCCCCCCCTCCTACAGTGTCTCCCGTGTCCCCCCTTCCTACAGTGTCTCCCATGTCCCCCCCTCCTACAGTGTCTCCCGTGACCCCCCTCCTACAGTGTCTCTCGTGTCTCCCCCTCCTACAGTGTTTCCCATGTCCCCCCCTCCTACAGTGTCTCCCGTGTCCCAACCCCCACAGTGTCTCCCGTGACCCCCCCTCCTACAGTGTCTCCCGTGTCCCCCCCTCCTACAGTGTCTCCCGTGTCCCCCCCTCCTACAGTGTCTCCCGTGTCCCAACCCCCACAGTGTCTCCCGTGTCTCCCCCTCCTACAGTGTCTCTCGTGTCTCCCCTTCCTACAGGGTCTCCCGTGTCTCCCACTCCTACAGTGTCTCCCGTGTCCCCCCCTCCTACAGTGTCTCCCGTGTCCCCCCTCCTACAGTGTCTCCCGTGTCCCCCCCCTCCTACAGTGTCTCCCGTGTCCCCCCCTCCTACAGGGTCTCCCGTGTCTCCCCCCTCCTACAGTGTCTCCCGTGTCCCCCCCCTCCTACAGTGTCTCTCGTGTCTCCCCTCCTACAGTGTCTCCCGTGTCCCCCCCTCCTACAGTGTCTCCCGTGTCCCCCCCTACAGTATCTCCTGTGTCCCCACATCACTGAGCAGCTTCTGCCCCTGACCCTGCCCTCCATCCAGCACTATGCTGCCTCCTGCTCTCTGCTCTACCAGTAACATGAGAGCAGCTGAGGCTGGGGGGAGGCAAAACCGCAGTCACGATAGACCTGTCGGCTCCCCGCAGTCGACCGGTCAATCAGGATTGACAGGATGTCGACCCCTGAAGAGGAATGAAGGTGCAGATGTATGACACTAAGAAGGTACATGAACTAAAGTAATGGGACAAGACACAGGTGAGCATACTATACATCCATTGTTGGCTGCTTTCCTGATATAGGAGGCCTCATCTGTGGTCCCTGACATAATCAAAGGGCCACACATAGTATTTAGCGAGTGTAATGCTACAGAATGTTGTCAGACACTGCTGACATGCAACAAAAGATTATCAGACATAATGGGCAGGATATAAGGCTCGGTTCACACTACTGCAATGCGATTTTGACACGACTTGCAGTGCGACTTTGGCTGCATTTGGATGTGGTTTGCTTATTCTATGGGGCTAAATCGCACCAAAGTAGCACAGGACCCTTTCACAAATGCAATGGCAATAGTCAAGGAATAGTACCCTATTGTTGGTGTCAGTGAGGGGAATAGTGCCTTACATTGGTGTCAGTGGAAGGAATAGTGCCCCATAATTGGTGTCAGTTGGAGGAATAGTGCTGAATAGCTGGTGCCAGGGGGAGGAATAGTGCCCCATCGTTGGTGCCAGGGGGAGGAATAGTGCTGCATCGTTGGTATCAGTGGGAGGAATAGTGCATCATTGTTGGTGCCAGTGGGAGGAATAGTGCTGCATCGTTGGTATCAGTGGGAGGAATAGTGCTGCATCGTTGGTGTCATTGGGAGGAATAGTGTATCATTGTTGGTGCCAGTGGGAGGAATAGTGCCCCAGTATTGGTGTCAGTGCAGGAATTATTGCCCCATTGCTGGTGTCAGTTAGAGAAATAGTTCCCCATTGTTGATGTCACTGGAAGGAATAATGCCCCATTGTTGGTGTTAGTGGGAGGAAGATTGCCCCATTGTTGGTGTCAGACACTTTAGTACAAAGAAAGGTTTCGCTTAAGTCTAGCAGGATTGAAAATTGGCATTTTGAGATACATAAAATTGTTTAACCCCTTGACGCCGACGTCAGGGGCGGACTGACAACCCATGGGGCCCCCGGGCAATAGGGGATCATGGGGCCCCTGTGTCCTTGCCCAAACTCAAAAAAGCCTATGAAAAAGGTATAAGGGGCATCTCATGGGGTCCCCTACTGATCCCGGGCCCTCGGGCAGTGCCCGAGCTTCCAAATGATCAGTCCGCCCCTGGCCGACGTCACACAAATATGCGGCCTCACAGAACTGGGCTTTTTTCCGTGGGGCCGCATATTTGCGTACCTGTCTTTGTGCTGGGAGCACGCCGCTCAGCGCGCTCCCAGCACAGAGACCACGGTGTCACTGAGAGCCCTGGATCCCGTTCTAATGATTGGGACCCGGGACTCCCGATTCCGGGTCACATGATCACTGTAATAGCCTCTGATTGGCTATCACAGTGATCAGTCACTGTACAGCCCGGCCTTCTTGCTTTTTTCTCTCTCTATGAATGGAGAAGAGAGATACATTGTATCTCTCTAACTTCTGGCATAGAGAGAAAAAAAAAATGTTTGTTAAAAAAAAAAAAAGAAGATAAATAAATATTAAAAAGAAAAAATAAAGAAAAATACCTAGATCAAGGTTTGATCTAGTTCAGTGCCAGGTTTGTGTTTGGGTCAAGGTCAGTGTCAAAGGTCAGGATTTAAAAAAAATGGTATCAGTGTCAGTTAGTGTTAATGTCAGTGTCAGTGTGTTTTAGGTAAAAAAAAAAAAGACAAAAACAAAGTGCGCACTATTGTTTCTGGGCTGTACTACGGGTACAAACAACAAGTAACATACACATATATGGTATCGCTGCGATCGTCAAAAGCTAGAGAATTTATTTTGGGTTGTTCTTTGGTGGTAGGTTATGGTCGTAACAAGAAACACACAGCTAAATAAAAAAAAAAAATTTTTTTTTACTATTTTGGGCCAGTTTTCCTTTGATAATAAAAAAAAAATCAGGAGCTATCCATTACCAGTTACCACCAAATGAAAGCCCAATTTGTCCTGAAAAAAATCAAGGTAAAATCCACCTGGATGTACAAAGTAGTTGTGATGATATGTACGGTTTTACTATCACATGTCAACGTTGCAGAATTGTGCTTAGGCATTTAGATTTGTTTTACCCTTAGGTGTGAAGGGGTTAATATATTTTCCTGGAGTTCTTTTATATATATTCCTATCCAAATTTTAAAAGAAAGTAGTAAATCTTTGTGTTGTCGATCGTACCTTTTTACATTGTTGATAACCAACCAGGAGTGCTTTTCTTCTACTCTGCATGCTGCTCATTGGACACCCAACAGTTGACATTAAAAAACTGGTGGCAGGTACTGTATGGACTAAACAGCAAAGCATGAAAAGCTGAACTGCATTGGGTTTGCATGTAGTGCCGGCACTATTAGCATGCTGATCTTTGATGTCTTCATTTGGTGCTGTTTTGTAGTAGGCTGTTAAACTTTTTTTAAGGTTTCTTCTGTCGAGTTTTATCTTCATTCTCATTCTTTATTTTTTTATATAATCTTTTATTTTACATAACATTTGCCATACAATATCATGGAGAAAAAAAGGAATATCTTCCAAAATTGCAAAACACAATATTGATACTTCAGTAGTACATAGTAGTCATCCGGAACTTGTACAAAAGAGACTGCGCACATTGGAAGGCAGAAAAAAAGGCATGGGGCTAGCATGGCACCAAGTCCTCATGGCACATACATCGATAGCACAACAGAGAAATGAGTAGACATCCAATTTATGTATCACTGGAAGGTGAACTCTTTGCCCTGAATATGCACCACTCAGCATAACAAGTATGAAAGAATCTGACAAACGTCCCCCAACTAGACAGAGGTAAAGAAGACCCCCTCCCAGCAGGCACAGGGCCATACAGGAATGGGTCCCCCCAGTGGGCTGGCATGTCTTCCTTGCTTAGGATTGGATCTAAACTGGCACTGTTCCACATTATTCTCGATCTTTTTTGAACATTTACAGATTCTTAAAGAGTCAGCCTGTCCCAAGGTCCCAAGTTACTTCAGATCTTTTCTTTGAGGACTTTGATAGCACAACCTTTTGCTTGAATTGCGTTTACAGCTCCACATAATTTCTCTAGCCATTAAAACCACCCTGTCATGAGAGGCATGACATTAGACCTTCTGAAAATGTTGGTCTTATATTGACCTCGTGACTTCAGTACTTTTGGAGGCACTTACCCTGAACAAATAGGCAGAAAGCCAGAGTACAGGTTCTATTTGGCCAAAGATATGTAGCCTCCCTGCTAAAATTATTAAGTTTACTTGTTTCCAGTGAAGGCTACATTTTAGACAATTATGTACTTCCAACCCTGTGGCATCAGTTTAGGGAGGACGCTTTTCTTTGCCAACATGACTGTGGCTCTGTGTCCAACGCCAGCTCCATAATTCATGGTTTGGTGTGGAGAACTTGACTGGCCTCCCCATAGCCCTGACCTCAACCCTACTGAATGTCTTTGGGATGAAGTGCTGTCAAGAAGTCTTGGTTCACATCTTGCGTTAGATCTTTTAGGTAGTTAACAACACCCCCAGTAGTGTCATTTTTCAGTGTGGTAGACTTGGCCTGTAGTTTTTGGCAGGGACTGAAAAACAAATTCATCATATTCAGAATTAAACAGAACCCTTTTTATTAATATTTAAAGAAATACATGAGCGTTGCCTATGCTTATGAAAGCAACAAATTTGCTTGAATTTCAAAAATTGTGTTGCACTGTCATTCAAACATAATAAATACGTGTGTATCAAAATCATGAACTGTGCTCAAATATATAAATCTATAATATCACAGTCCAACATGGATTAAATAACAAACTCAACCGTGAATTGGAAAAAAGTCTCTTCACACCCCAGTCGTGCACCAGGCTCTTTGTGGTCATGGAGCAGCTTACCAAATGTTCATACCCCAGATCAAAGGAGATCTGGATGAATGGATGGATGATCAACACCTTTCACTCCCTGACTGCATATTCTGGCTGGAGTCTCTCTTGTTCCCTAAGAGCATGCCACAACCAGTCACTGTATGTGCCGCACATAAATGCCTCAGCACAGCAAAACATACCAGGGAGAAAGCAAGGAAATCCCATAGTAAAGTTCATTTAAAACACCATTTATTGTCAAACTTATTGGGTACTCACAAACCATAAGGGATCAGAGCATAAGAAACGCCCACTGGCTCTCCAAACGGACGTGATGACATCACCGATAGGTTCCGCCCTATGTGTTTTGTCAGATGGGATGTCATAAAAGGGAGCAACAGATTTGTTTTAATGGCCCCCTTTCTTGCAGGACATGTCTACCTTTCCTTCACTCCACCACCGCTCAAGTGGGCTGCCAAGAGTGGAAAAAAATAGCCGATACATCCAGATGTGGAGGATCATCAGACTCTTTCCACATGACAACACTGGTACTCAGTGATTGACCCCGCCTTGTCACATGGGTGCGGTAGAGATCTTAGCCCTGTGTAAGCTCCATTTGGAGAGACTTAGAATTTACACTGGATTTCCTTCCCTCAAGAGGTGCAAACATAAAGAAATGAGTAGTACACGCAAAGCATATGTTCTGTTTATCCTCAGCCTGATCCCTAAAAAGAACCGTTGATATGTAGTTGAGTTAGACAGTGGAAAGAGCCCTCAGACAGAAGAGTAGTAGATCCTAACACACTGCAATTTATGTTCTTCCAGTGGTAAAACTTTATAAACATTAAAAAGAATTCAGAAAAGAATGGCTTTTTGTGTCATTACCGATCACATTCTTTTTTTTAACCATTTTGCTATTTATTTGCACTTGTTTTGCATGACTGCACACATAAAAATATGAAAATTAATGCTGAATCAAATTATAGAAAGATGATTAATCAACTGAACGTTTATTGTTTTCCTTGACAGTGGCTTGGTTTGCGTTTGACCCTGGTTCCGCCCACTCTGACATCATCTTCTCTAATGACAACCTAACCGTCACATGTAACAGCTATGATGACAGGGTGGTCTTGGGCAAGACAGGCTTCTCCAAGGGAGTCCACTATTGGGAACTCACCATTGACCGGTATGACAATCACCCAGACCCAGCCTTTGGCGTGGCCCGTATAGAGGTGATGAAGGATGTCATGCTGGGAAAGGACGACAAAGCGTGGGCTATGTACGTGGATAATAACCGAAGCTGGTTCATGCACAGCAACTCCCATACAAACAGGTAAACCAACATCTATTGTCATGGGGTTTTTATTGGGAGGAAGGTAGTACCCTTGTCTTGAGTTATAGGCTGCCTATTTGGCAAATATTAGCCGAATGTAAACCCAATCACTCAAATCTTGTATAAACCTTGACATGCTAATGGAAATTTCAAAGGTCCTTTTTAATATTTTCAAAATCTCTAGCTTTCCTTAAAACAGCTGTTGATCCTGCTATGAAGTTCCTTGTTTAGGCACTTCCTGTTAGAGGGTGACAGGGCTCTGTCCCTGCCTTCCATTGGTGCTCCTGCTTGCTTCTACAAACCCCAATAACGGCCAGCCCCCACACCGCATGCACCCCTGCCATGCTTCCCAGGCTCTGTGTGTCCATCGGCAAACTCAGCAGGCACTGCCGTGTAGAATGGTGGGAGGCCAGCAAATGTCCATTCGTTGGTCTCCCCTTTGTGTTACTGACCCAGAAGTGATGATGTAATGCATCACTTCTCAGTCCCTGTGTCATACTGGATGGTAAAGAAGCTAATGGAACATGATCTGCGTTCTTTCATCTTCATTGGAGGACAGGTGAGACATCAGGGGTCCTTTAGATCCCTGATGCTTCATTAAAGTGAACCTGTCACCCCTAAATGTATCATTTAGGGGCCGTCTTGCATCCTATGTGATGAATTAACAATCAGTCAAAAAACATTTTAAAAAGTGTAAAAACCTAAATTTCCACCCAAGCACTTAATGTACACCCCCCCCCCCCCATTTTTAAGCCACCCCCACGTACATGTATGTATGAAAGTAAATGTATGCGCTGGGGCCAGGAGCGGACTGATTATTTGGAAACTCGGGCACTGCCCGAGGGCCCAGAGTCAGTAGGGGGCTCCATGAGATGCCCCTGGTACCTTTCATAGGCTTTTTTGGGTGTGGCTTGAGTGTGGGCGAGGGCACAGGGGCCCCATGATCCCCTATTGCCGGGGGGCCCCATGAGTTGTCAGTCTGCCCCTGGCCAGGGCAGAAAACGTTGATTGCACTACACATGTTACATATTGTTGCACATGCCAGAGTAAGAGCAATAATTCTAGGGCCATTATTCATGGTTAACTCTAACCTCATGACCTGCAGGGGCTTTTAAAGCATTGCCTATGGAAAGTATAGGGTACTGAACCATTTCACAATTTTAAGCTTTGACATGATGGGTATCTACAGTTTTTATTGGGTGCAAGCTCACCCTTGTCTTTCCTATAGCTTTCCAAAAAATTGGGTAATTGACTGCATTTATGTTCCCTAAAATTAAAGTGATTGTAAGCCTGGGTTCACAGTTGTGCGGTACGGTACATCGCATGTGATTCGCACAGGAACTGTAACGCAAATCACGTGATTTCTGTGCGGTGTAATTTTAGCCATACGATTTGTACGGCTCAAATCGCACTGCATCCGCAGGACCCTTTTTTTGGCTGCACCAGAATCGAAGCGCATGAGTGTTCACATCCATGTGATCCGAATCTGCACATCACATTGCGTTTTGCAAACTGATTTGGGGTGTCGTTAACTGAAAATACACACCCGCAGCGGTTCGTATGAACGGGGTGTAATTATGATGCGGTGCAAAGATCGCACAGAAACTGGTGTGAAACCGCATCAGTGTGAACCCGGGCTAAAGGCTTCCTAATAATGAAGGCAAAAAAACCTTCTGTGTGAAGCTCCCCTAGCCCCCCTAATACTTACCTGAGCCCCATCTTGATCCAACAATGTGCACGAGAGCAGCGGCTCTCCTGGGTCTCTTGCTCCTCATTGGCTGAGACAGCCATTGGCTCTACTGTCAATCAGTGAGTCAAAGAGGTGAGAGCAGGGGATGGGGCTCAGCTGTGCTCTGTGTTTGAATGAAGCAAGCCTGCTGGGTTGCCCCATAGCAAGCTCCTTGCTATGGGGGCACTCTGCAATAGGGAGGGGCTAGGAGTGCCGGCGGGGGACCCGAGATGGGGAGGATCAGAGCTGCTCTGTGAAAACCACTGCAGGTAAGTATGACTTTTTTTTTTCCAAATTTGCCTTTAATATAACTTTTTTAAATATTTAAACTACCACTAGTCCCAGATTGTAAGCTCCAAGGAGCAGGGCCCTCAATCCCCTCGTGTATTGCATTGTATTGGTATTGTTCTGTCACATGTTCTGTCCCCCTTTGTAATGTACAGCGCTGAGCGAACTGTTGGTGCTTTATAAATACTGTATAATAATAATAATATTTTATTCTTTAGGGTGTCTGCTTTCAGAATATATACTGTATATAATGTTTTGGGGTTTTGTGTAATATTTAGGCCTAAAAAGAAATGCACAATCGGCTCTGGCAGAGAGAGGGTTAAAAGGAAAAAAAAAGATAAATATATAAGTTTTTTTTTTTTTTTAAAAATGGCAGTTGTTTATGATACAAGGTGCTCTGGCAAACTAAATGTCATTCAGTTAGGGTTAACATCGACTTTGAATATACATTATGAATTGCAGTAACTTTTTTGTATCTCACAAAGTTCCTGAGTGGTCCCTAGTCACTGGAATGATACTGTTATTCATTGTCAGGTGAACTCTCATGGTAAAATTGACAAGACAACCAACTCTGTATTTGTGTTTCCATACAGGACTGAAGGGGGTATCACAAAAGGTGCCACGGTTGGGGTCCTCCTAGACTTCACCAGGAGGACCTTGACTTTCTCCATCAATGAAGAGCAGCAGGGTCCTGTGGCATTTGAGAGCATGGAGGGATTGCTCTTTCCTGCTGTCAGTCTTAATAGGAATGTGCAGGTATGAATCATGCTTTGAACTGTATTCAGTGGATCCATGCTATAGTTATCTATGCTGTCTTTCGTCATCCTTTTATATGTTTCATTTTAAAATTGAACCTTTGCTTTGCCCAGGAATGACAAAACAACCAATTCACTTGTGCAGGTTATCTTCCAGTAGTTTACAACATACACAGTGCCTAAGGGAGTAGTTTTATATGGAAGGAGGCATACCGAGAGGGGCCTGGGAATTTGTGAATATATGGAATAGGGAGTGCAGAGAATGGCCTAATTCAATACGGATTACAACCCCTGGCAAAAAGTATGGAATCATCACTCAATTGTGTAGAAAAAAAACAATTACTGATATGCCTCAAAACTGATTTCATATAACATTCCAACCTTCAGGCTTTAAAAAACACTTAAAATAATAAAAAAGAAAGAAACCTGTAGTCATTTGAAACTGTTTTTGCAGATTAAGCAGAAAAAAAATATGGAATCATGAAAAAAAAACATTACAGTACACCACTAGTACTTTGTTGCGCCACCTCTGCCTTTTATACCAGCGTGAATTCTCTGAGGTATGAATTTAACTATCGACAAACCATATTCTTTATCAATCCAGCTCCAACTTTCTCTTGTTGCAGTTGCCAGATCAGCGTTGCAGGTTGGAACCTTGACATGGACTATTTTCTTTAATTTCCACCATAGATTTTCAATTGGATTGAGGCCCGGACTAATTGCAGGCCATGCCATTGACATTATGGGGTTGATTTACTAAAGGCAAATAGGCTGTGCACTGCATGTTACATAGTTGCATAGTTAGTCTGGCTGAAAAAAGACAAAAGTCCATCCAGTTCAACCATAGAAAAAAAAAAAAGTTATAATCCTGTACCCAAGTCCATAGTTAGTAAATACAATAGGGAGTGACAAGAAGGGTCTATTGGAGCTGTTAGTGTTAGAATGGGAAGTTCAGAGGAGGGTCTATTGGAATAGTTAGAAAATACAATAGGGCTCCTCTCGACCCAGAATTAGCAAACATATCTTATTCGCGCAGCGGAGTGCGGGCGGGTTATCTGTTCCAAATCTCCGGTCTTACTATTTGGCGGCTAACATTGCCCCTTTAGCTCATATTCATGCATCTCACCATTTCCCCCTGTGGGCTGTAGTAGATATGATGGACTCTCACCCGATACCGCTCCCCTCCTTGCCATGGCTCCCTATATCCCAACGTCCATCTACACTTAGCCCAACGCTGACGTTTTCGCTTCGTCTTTGGGATTCTATCAAATACTCCGCTGGCCTTATCTCTCCTCACCTGCCTCTGATACATCTATTGCATAACCCATTATTCCCTCCGGGTAAGGATAATCCTAGACAGTTTGTCTGGTGGCAGGCGCATGGTTTTTATGATGTTCACTCACTCCTATCCCCCACTAGAATAATTACCTTTGACACTCTGTGTTCTTCTTATAACATTCCTCTCGAGAACATTTTGGTTATCTTCAACTTCATCACTTTATTCATACTCTACGTCCGCGTCCAGGACCTTATCGTCTATCCCCTTTTGAAAGCCAGTGCAGACATAAACCTCATGCTCCGGGTCTGATCTCCTTGATTTATTCTTCCATTATGTCATATAGAACCCCTCCGGTTCGTTCTTATCATCAGCGTTGGCAGTCTGAATTAGGGGGGACCTTGGATCAACAGGACTGGCAGAACATGACCCAAACATTATCTAAGTGTTCCAGGAATGTCATTATCCTTGAGAATGCCTACAAAATTCTATACCGATGGTATTATACGCCTGCTCGTTTAGCTAGTTTTATCCCTACCTATTCCCCGGTCTGTTTTCGGGGATGACAACAATTGGACACCATGGCCCCCATCTGGTGGACTTGCCCTAAAGTAAGCAGGTTATGGATTAGGGTGTATGCCCTCCTCCGCACTATTCTTCACACAGACATTAAGCGTAACCCGTATGAAGCGCTTCTATTTAAACCACTAGAGGGCCTTCTCCGCTCTGAACGGCAGCTGGCATCACACTTATTTATGGCAACTAAATTGACAATTGCGAGGGCTTGGAAGACTCCTGTCCTTAGCTTTGAGGCTGTCAAAAATCGGACGAACTTCATGGTTAATGAAAAACTGACGGCCATACTGTTGGATACCCATACAAAATTTCTGCAGATATGGCGTCCCTGGCTGGATATAGCCCAACCCTCGAGATTCGACCAGTCCCTTCTGTCGATATGAGGATGGATTTTGCTGTGATCCCCTTGGAGCCCCTCCCCCCCCCTTTTTTTTTTTTTTTTTTTTTTGTGTGTGTTGTCCGTGTCTCTCTACTATTTGTCTTTTTCTACTCTCCTGTTTAATCTGTCCTTAAACATATTTTACGGATTGTGCCTGCTGTTTTCTGCGCTACATCCGCAATACTATTTCTGCAATCTAGATTTCTTTATAAACTCTAGGTCATGAACATGTACTGTTTTTTTGGTGAGGCCTCTTCTCGTGCCTCTCCCGTTTTCTATAATGTTGATGTAGCAAAACTTCCCTTTAGAGTTTACATTATCATTGACCCACAAAGGTTTGTTACCCGTTCCCTTCCAACCCCTTTCCCCATCCTTTCCCTCAGGGCACCTATGTAAACTTTTCAGATTATGCTTTTATTGATGCATGCCTTGAACCAGCTTCCCTTCATTTAATACAATTTGTAAATGTTGGTCATTGAATTTTTGCTTTGACTGTCTGTTTATCTTTGCTTACTATTCAATAAAGCTCTTTGTAAAAGAAAATACAATAGGGAGTAAGGAGAAGGGTCTATCGGAATAGTTAGCATATGCAGTAGGGAGTGCAGAGAAGGGTCTTTTGGAGTTGTTAGTATTAGAATGGGAAGTTCAGAGAATGGACTAACACTAACAACTCCGATAGACCCTTCTCACTCCCTATTGTATTTTCTAACTATTCCGATAGACTATTCTCTGAACTTCCCATTCTGTCGGAATAGTTAGTAAATAGAATAGGGAGTGCGGAGAAGGGTCTTTCGGAGTTGGCAGTATATAGAATGGGGCATGCAGAGGAGGGTCTATTAGAGTTGTCTGTATATTGACTGGGGAATGCGGAGACTAGACTATCAGAGTTGTCAGTGTTAGAATGGTGACTGCAGAGAAGGGTCTATTGGAATAGTCAGTATATGGAATGGGGAGTGCAGAGAAGGATCTATTAGAGTTGGCAGCATGTGGAATGGGGAGTGCAGAGAAGGATCTATTGGAGTTGGCAGTATATGGAATGGGGAGTGCAGAGAAGGATCTATTGGAGTTGGCAGTATATGGAATGGGGAGTGCAGAGAAGGATCTATTGGAGTTGGCAGTATATGGAATGGTGAGTGCAGAGAAGGATCTATTGGAGTTGGCAGTATATGGAATGGTGAGTGCAGAGAAGGATCTATTGGAGTTGGCAGTATATGGAATGAGGAGTGCAGAGAAGCATCTATTGGAGTTGGCAGTATATGGAATGGGGAGTGCAGAGAAGGGTCTACCGGAATTGACACTTTATAGAATGGAGAGTGTGGAGAAATATCTATTGGACTTGTCAGTATATGGAACAGAGAGTGCAGAGAAGGATCTATCCGGAGTTGGCATTATATAGAATGGGGAGTTCAGAGAAGGGTCTATCGGAATAGTAAATACAATAGGGAGTGCGGAGAAGGGTCTATTGGAGTTGTTAGTGTTAGACCATTCTCTGAACTTCCCATTCTAACACTAACAACTCCAATAGACCCTTCTCCGCACTCCCTATTGCATATGCTAACTATTCAGATAGACCCTTCTCCTCAATACCCTTTCTAACACTGACCATTCTGATAGTCCATTCTCCTCACTCCTCATTCAATATAAAGACAACTCCAATAGACCCTTCTCTGCACTCCCTATTGTATTTACTACCTATTCCGATAGACCCTTCTCTGAACTTCCCATTCTATCGGAATAGTTAGTAAATACAATAGGAAGTGCAGAGGAGGGTCTATCGGAATTGGCAGTATATTGAATAGGGAGTGTGGAGAAGGGACTATCAGAGTTGTCAGAATGAGAAGTTCAGAGAAGGGTCTATTGGACTTGTCAGTATATGGAATAGGGACTGCAGAGAAGGATATATTGGAGTTGGTATTATTTATTATGGGGAATGCAGAGAAGGGTCTATCGGAATAGTCAGTATATAGAATGGAGAGTGCACAGAAGAGTCTATCAGAATAGTCAGTATATAGAATGGGGAGTTCAGAGAAGGGTCTATCGGAATAGTCAGTATATAGAATGGGGAGTGCAGGGAAGGGTCTATCGGAATAGTCAGTATATAGAATGGAGAGTGCACAGAAGGGTCTATCGGAATAGTCAGTATATAGAATGGGGAGTGCACAGAAGGGTCTATCAGAATAGTCAGTGTATAGAATGGGGAGTGCAGGGAAGGGTCTATCAGAATAGTCAGTATATAGAATGGGGAGTGCAGGGAAGGGTCTATCAGAATAGTCAGTATATTGAATGGGGAGTGCAGAGAAGGGTCTATCAGAATAGTCAGTATATTGAATGGGGAGTGCAGAGAAGGGTCTATCGGAATAGTCAGTATATAGAATGGGGAGTTCAGAGAAGGGTCTGTCGGAATAGTCAGTATATAGAATGGGGAGTGCAGGGAAGGGTCTATCGGAATAGTCAGTATATAGAATGGGGAGTGCAGGGAAGGGTCTATCGGAGTTATCAGTTTATGGAATGGGGAGTTCGGGGAAAGGTGATATCATTGCAGGCTTGTACAGGGAAGTGAGGTGTGTATGCTGTGGTGGGATATAGAAGGAGGACCAATGGGTGTTCAGTAGTGTGATCTTGATGGACTGGAGGCAGACTTCACCATGTATAAGTGAAAGTGGCACTTAGACTAAAATACTATATACAGTGGGGATCGAAAGTTTGGGCACCCCAGCTAAAAATGTGTATTAATGTGCATAAAGAAGCCAAGGAAAGATGGAAAAATCTCCAAAAGGCATCAAATTACAGATTAGACATTCTTAGAATATGTCAACAAAAGTTAGATTTTATTTCCATCATTTACACTTTCAAAATAACAGAAAACAAAAAAATGGCGTCTGCAAAAGTTTGGGCACCCTGCAGAATTTATAGCATGCACTGCCCCCTTTGCAAAGCTGAGACCTGCCAGTGTCATGGATTGTTCTCAATCATCGTCTGGGAAGACCAGGTGATATCAATCTCAAAGGTTTTAAATGCCCAGACTCATCTGACCTTGCCCCAACAATCAGCACCATGGGTTCTTCTAAGCAGTTGTCTAGAAAACTGAAACTGAAAATAGTTGACGCTCACAAAGCTGGAGAAGGCTAGAAGAAGATAGCAAAGCGTTTTCAGATGTCAATATCCTCTGTTTGGAATGTAATGAAGAAATGGCAGTCATCAGGAACAGTGGAAGTTAAAAGCAAGATCTGGAAGACCAAGAAAAGTATCAGACAGAACAGCTCGCAGGATTGTGAGAAAAACAATTCAAAACCCACGTTTGACTGCACAATCCCTCCAGAAAGATCTGGCAGACACTGGAGTTGTGGTACACTATTCCACTATAAAGAGATACTTGTACAAAAATGGTCTTCATGGAAGAGTCATCAGAAGACAACCTCTTCTACGTCCTCACCACAAAAATCATCGTTTGAACTTTGCAAATGAACATATAGACAAGCCTGATGCATTTTGGAAACAAGTTCTGTGGACCGATGAGGTTAAAATTGAACTTTTTGGCCGGAATGAGCAAAGGTACGTTTGGAGAAGAAGGGGCACAGAATTTAATGAAAAGAACCTCTGTCCAATTGTTAAGCATGGGGTTGGATCAATCATGCTTTGGGGTTGTGTTGCAGCCAGTGGCACAGAGAACTGTCAGGGCGGGAACGCTGGAATGGGCAGGCAGGCCTATGGTACGGTCACGCTGCAACTGCCGACAGCCACTACCCACAGACCAGAGTCCCTCAGGGCGCGGAGTCTAAGCCCCAGACTACCCTTCACCAGGGCCCCTGATGGTGGGGATGGACTTGATGCAGCCTGAGACCAGGTCGCGGCCCCCGAGTGACCCCAGCTGCGATAACGACTGCCGCCAATGGCGTACAGCTGGTGGGAGCTAGATGGGAACACGAGTAGAGTAATCAGACAAGCCAGGTCAATAACAACGGAGCAGACGGTACTAGACGGTAGGCAAAAAATACTCAGGTCACGGGCCGGGTTCAGCAACAGAAGGTCAGGTAAAGGGTTAACGCAGAGAGTAGTCTTGTCCAAGCCGAGTCGGTTACCAGGAGAGCAATGGGAACAACACAAGAGCTTGCAACAGGGCAACATACAGGACACAAGTGCAGAGCACACTTGCAGACAGCAGGTTTAAATGTGCTCAACCACACCCTTCTGAGGAGGAGCCGCAGAAGCCTGAAGGCATAAAGGTTCCCACCATGCTTTGCAGAAAACCAAGATGGATGCCAGCTCATGGAGATGCACAAGCTCTGAAGAAAGGTAGGACCTTGACAGTACCTCCTCCTCAAGGGCCCTTCCCCCTCCGTGGCTCCACAAAAGGTTTCTGAGGAAATCGGGCGTGAAAAGCGCAGAGGAGGGCAGGAGCATGAACATCTGCGGAAGGAACCCAGGAACGTTCCTCGGGACCATAACCACGCCAATGGACCAAAAACTGTACCCGACCGCGGACCAACCGAGAATCCAAGATGCGGCTCACCTCATACTCCTCATGGCCGTCGACCCTGATAGGACGAGGCCGAGGCGGAGAGGCAGTAAAGCGATTACAGATCAGAGGTTTCAACAGGGATACGTGGAAGACATTGGAGATGTGCATCCCAGGAGGAAGAGCAAGGGCATAGGCAACCGGGTTCACCCTGCGAAGAATGCGGAAAGGACCAACAAAACGGGGGGCCAGCTTTGGTGCGGGCACCCAAAGCTTGAGGTTGCGAGTGGACAACCACACCCGATCTCCGACCTGGTATGAGGGAGCGGGCAACCGTCTACGATCAGCCTGGAGCTTCTGGCGCTGTGCTGAGTCCTTCAAGGACCTCTGAATCTGCCCCCATTAGGAGCGCAGAGCAGCCAGGTGGTTATCCACAGCCGGAATGTCCTGTGGAGAGAACAACTCAGGCAATACAGCGGGTTGGAACCCATAGTTGGCCATGAAGGGGGACATCCCAGAGGAGGAGTTGACAGCCGAGTTCCTCGCAAACTCTGCCCATGGCAGGAGATCGACCCAGTTGTCCTGATGATCCGATATATAGCAACGAAGGAATTGTTCCAGGGCCTGGTTGGAACGCTCCGCAGCCCCATTGGACTGAGGGTGGTAGGCCGAAGAGAAGGAAAGCTCGATACCCAACTGGGAGCAGAAGGCGCGCCAGAACCTGGACACAAACTGGCTCCCACGGTCCGAGACAATCACCTTGGGCAACCCGTGCAAGCGAAAGATCTCCTTGGCGAAAACCGTAGCCAGTTCTTGTGCAGTCGGCAATTTCTTGAACGGAACGCAATGGCACATCTTAGAAAAACGATCGATCACCATAAGAATGACCGTATGACTTTGAGACGCAGGAAGATCCACAATAAAATCCATGCCCAGGTGTGACCAGGGACGCTCCCCATTGGGAATGGGTTGCAGAAGGCCCAATGGAAGGTGCCGAGGAGATTTATTCTGGGCACAGACCGAACAAGCTGCTACATATGAGGCGATGTCAGAACGGAGAGATGGCCACCAGAATAACCGAGAAACGACCCAGGACAATTGGTTCCTACCAGGATGACCGGCAGTCTTGGAATTATGGTAGGTACGTAGCAAGCGGGTACGCAATCCCTCAGGTACAAAACATCTTCCAGCCGGTCTCTCAGGGGGAGCGTTAGTTTGAGCTGCCAAAATCTGCTCCCCAAGGGGAGAAGTCAGGTTGGTACGAATGGCAGCCAGGATCTGGTTTGGAGGAATGACCGAGGTCAGCTCAGTGTCCTCCCTGGACAGTTCAGAGTATTGCCGCGACAAGGCATCAGCCCTGACATTCTTGGAACCAGGCAAGTAAGAGACCACATAGTTAAAACGTGACAAAAACAGAGCCCACCTGGCCTGATGGGGTGTCAACCTCTTAGCTTCCGAGAGATATGTGAGGTTCTTGTGGTCAGTGAGAACTAGGACCGGGACCACAGAACCCTCAAGCAGGTGCCTCCATTCCTTGAGAGCCAGAATAATGGCCAACAACTCCCTGTCTCCAATCTGGTAGTTGCACTCTGCAGAGGAAAGCTTCTTGGAGTAGAACCCACAAGGAAGTAGGGGTCCCTCGGGTGACCGACGCTGGGACAAGAGGGCGCCTACTCCTGTCTCAGATGCATCAACCTCGAGAACAAAAGGCAACCCAGGATTGGGATGAGACAGAATTGGGGCCGAAGTGAAGCCTTGAAAGCTGAGATGGCCTCGGGTGACCACTCGTGAGGGTTACTGCCCTTCTTGGTCAGATCTGAGAGAGGCTTGGACAGTGTGGAAAAGTTCCTGATAAACTTCCGATAATAGTTGGCAAATCCCAAAAAGCGCTGAATGGACCGAAGACCACTGGGACGAGGCCACTGCAGAACCACTGAAACCTTCTCAGGGTCCATAGAAAAACCCAACCGGGGAAATGATGTAGCCCAAAAAGGCAACCTGGGATTGGTGAAATTCACACTTCTCGAGCTTACAGAAAAGCTCGTTTTCACGTAACCGTTGCAGCACCCGCTTAACATCCTGGATATGAGTCTCCATAGATGCAGAGTAAACCAGGATGTCGTCCAAGTAAACCACCACGCACTGCTGCAACAAGTCACGTAAGACATCGTTAATAAACTCCTGAAAGACCGCGGGTGCGTTACACAACCCGAAGGGCATAACCAGGTATTCATAGTGGCCGGTTCTGGTGTTGAACGCGGTCTTCCACTCATCGCCCTCCTTGATCCGTACAAGGTTGTAGGCAGCCCTAAGGTCGAGTTTAGTAAAGACTGTTGCTCCCTTGAGGCGGTCAAACAACTCGGTGATCAACGGAATAGGATAAGCATTTTTAATCGTGATCCAATTGAGACCCCTAAAATCAATGCAGGGTCTCAGCTCACCTCCCTTCTTTTCCACGAAAAAAAACCCAGCTCCTGCTGGAGACGTAGACTTGAGAATGTGCCCCCGAGAAAGCGCATCCGCAACGTATTCCTCCATGGCCTGATTCTCTGCCACCGAAAGAGGATACACCCTGCCACGGAGGAGTAGCACCAGTTTGTAAGGTTATGGCACAATCGTATGGACGCTGAGGAGGCAGGGCACCGGCGCGCACCTTGTCAAACACGTCCAGGTACTCCCCATATTCAGTGGGCAGCACAGAGTCCGAGGAGGTGCACAGCACCTTAACCGGACCACGGATGCAACCAGCCCCACACCGTGGTGACCATGAGAGAATCTCGGCCGATCGCCAATCAAAGGTCGGATTGTGCCTCTGAAGCCAGGGATATCCCAAAACCACGGAGTAGTGCGGGGAAGAAATTACTGGAAATAGGCCAATTCCCTGTGAACAGCCCCAATAGCTACCTCCACCGGCAGGGTCTCGTGGGTAACCTGCGATGGCTGCAAGGGCCTGCCATCTATCGCCTCGAGAACCAATGGAGTCTCTCGAGCCTGCAGAGGAATGGAGTACTGGGCCGCAAACGAACTGTCCATAAACAAACCGCCAGCCCCAGAGTCTACCAGCGCCTGGGCCGTCACTGAGCCTCCTGTCCAAGAGAGGACAACGGTGATAAGCGGTTTATCTTTACGGGAAACCGGGGACGAGGAAACTCCACCCAAGATCTGCCCCCGACAGGATCTCAGGTGCGGGCGTTTCCCGGACGGACCGGACAGGACTGCCGAAAATGCCCCCCGAGTTCACAGTACAGGCAGCGACCCTCCCGACGCCGAGAGGCCCGCTCCCCCTCGGAAAGGCGAGCAAACCCCAGCTGCATGGGCTCACTACCAGACAAACCATCCCCAAGAGGCGTGGGAGGAGAGGGAGGCACGGGTGGGACTGAAAACGTAGGCGCCAAACGGTTAGGAGGCCTCCGCAGCCGCTCCTTAAATGAAGGCCTCTCTCTGAGCCTGGTGTCAATCAAGATTAGGAAGGAGATGAGTGCCTCTAACTCCACAGGCAGTTCTTTGGCTGCGATCTCGTCCTTCAACGCATCAGAGAGACCATGAGAGAAAGCAGCCACTAGAGCCTCATTGTTCCAACCCACCTCTGCCGCCAAAGTACGAAATTCGATGGCGTACTCGGCAACGGTTCGTGAACCCTGATGCATGGACATGAGCAATTTGGCAGCAGAAGCAGAGCGAGCGGGTACGTCGAATACCGTACGGAAGGAGGCAACGAAACGGGTAAACGTGAATCACCAAGTCATTCCTCTCCCATAAGGGATTAGCCCAGGCCAAGGCCCTATCAGAGAGTAGCGAGATTAGGAAGCCCACCTTAGCCCTCTCAGTAGGGAAAGCATGAGGTATTAATTCAAAGTAAATCCCCAATTGGTTAAGGAAACCACGACACTGACTCGGTTCCCCCCCCAAAGCGCTGAGGAAGAGGGGCAGAACCAGTCATACCTCTGGGTACCGCGGGTTCCGCAACAGATGCGGAGGTAGGTGCAACAACCGGAGCAACAGTGGGAGAGTCCACCGGAGTAACAACTGACCTAATAGCCCCAGGGATAAGGTGCGCTGTGCGTGCAAGCAGAGCCTGCAACGCCTGAGCGAACTGATCCAACAAGCGATCCTGTTGGTCAAGTCTGGCGAGTAACATAGGGATCGAAGGCGTACCTGCACCGTCAGGATTCATGGCACTTGTGTAATGTCAGGGCAGGAACGCTGGAATGGGCAGGCAGGCCTATGGTACGGTCACGCTGCGACTGACGACAGCCACTACCCACAGACCAGAGTCCCTCAGGGCGCGAAGTCTAAGCCCCAGGCTACCCTTCACCAGGGCCCCTGATGGTGGGGATGGACTTGATGCAGCCTGAGACCAGGTCGCGGCCCCCGAGTGACCCCAGCTGCGATAACGACTGCCGCCAATGGCGTACAGCTGGTGGGAGCTAGATGGGAACACGAGTAGAGTAATCAGACAAGCCGGGTCAATAACAACGGAGCAGACGGTACTAGACGGTAGGCAAGAATACTCAGGTCACGGGCCGGGTTCAGCAACGGAAGGTCAGGTAAAGGGTTAACGCAGAGAGTAGTCTTGTCCAAGCCAAGTCGGTTACCAGGAGAGCAATGGGAACAACACAAGAGCTTGCAACAGGGCAACATACAGGACACAAGTGCAGAGCACACTTGCAGACAGCAGGTTTAAATGTGCTCAACCACACCCTTCTGAGGAGGAGCCGCAGAAGCCTGAAGGCATAAAGGTTCCCACCATGCTTTGCAGAAAACCAAGATGGATGCCAGCTCATGGAGATGCACAAGCTCTGAAGAAAGGTAGGACCTTGACAGGAACATCTCACGAGTAGAAGGAAAAATGGATTCAATAAAATTTCAGCAAATTTTGGATGGTAACTTGATGCCATCTGTGAAAAAGCTGAAGTTAAAGAGAGGATGGCTTCTACAAATGGATAATGATCCTAAACACACCTCGAAATCCACGGGGGATTACATCAAGAGGCGTAAACTGAAGGTTTTGCCATGGCCTTCACAATCTCCTGACCTCAACATAATTTAAAATCTATGGATAGACCTTAAAAGAGCAGTGCGTGACAGACAGCCCAGAAATCTCAAAGAACTGGAAGACTTTTGTAAGGAAGAATGGGCAAAGATACCTCAAACAAGAATTGAAAGACTCTTGGCTGGCTACAAAAAGCGTTTACAAGCTGTGATACTTGCCAAAGGGGGCAGTACAAGATATTAACTCTGCAGGGTGCCCAAACTCTTGCAGACGCCATTTTTTTGTTTTCTGTTATTTTGAAAGTGTAAATGATGGAAATAAAATCTAACTTTTGTTGACATATTATAAGAATGTCTAATCTGTAATTTGATGCCTTTTGGAGATTTTTCCATCTTTCCTTGGCTTCTTTATGCACATTAATACACATTTTTAGCTGGGGTGCCCAAACTTTCGATCCCCACTGTAGGACAAGGGTCCACATCCCGTTGATTACAGTCTACCAGTTGACCGCAGGCAGGTGAGGGGTAGATCGCGTCCCTTCATCGTCAACCCTTGGACTGCTCCTCCCACATTTGCAGATCATCAAAGGGAAACCGGCAGTGCTGCAAGGGGGTAGGGAGTACACAGGGGGGCCGCAGAAAGAAGGGGAACCTGGACAAGAGGGGTGGCATTTACCTTAGCCGATCCACCGATCCCCTGTACTTTGCCCCCGTAGCAGCTGAAAGCCGGCTTCTCTTCCTCTCTCTCCCGCCTTGCTAGTTAATTTCCCTTTTAAAAAGGGCTCGGCAACCCTGGTGATCTTTAATCTCTTTCATGTTGTTCAGGTAGATTTCCACCTCTCAGAGGTTGCCTACCCCTGATATAGTATAGAATGTATGCTCTACTGTGGCAAATGATAAAGTGTGCATTGATAACATTTTGCTTTGTCCTCCCTTTTGTAGGTGACACTCCACACTGGTCTGCCTATTCCTGGATTCTACACATCTCGAGCCTCTATACAGTCTTAAAAGTGTATCAGAAGTGGCGTTTTCTTTTTTTTTTTTTTTTTCCCCCCCATCAATCACCTTGGACTCCAGTGCAGCAAATATTTCTGTGCAAAGGATTCTGGGAAGGAACACAAGTTATTCCATGACGTCTGGCTCTGTCTCAGTGCTGTGTTCCCTTTTCAGCCTCAAACCTCAGGCCAGCCAACTCCCAGACAGCTTGAGTTATTATCGTCAGGTTTATTTATTCCATTCTTTTCCTTTTTTCTGTGGACTCCTGACTGTACATAGACATTGTCGCTTTGACCATTGGCCTATATGCTGCTGCTACAATTCTGAGAACCCCCCAAAACTGTAACACAATGTCAGTTATTTACGGCCTCGCAGTAGAGCAGATGTCTTCATAAAGGACCGCGGAAATACGTCACAAAGTTTTAGGCTGGTCTACAAAGAATGATGTAAAACCAGGCTGGTCGAATGCCTTGAACTTGGAATCCGGATCATCTTCTATCGAGATGATCTGTTTGAGCCTGCAAGAAAGACTCGTGACTTCTTGTATATATCCTTTTATTTTGCTCCCACAAAGAATGTATGGTGACGTTCCTATACAACTGTATCAATGGTGCTTGTTACATTAGAAAGTTACATTGTATATCAGATTCCTATAGATGGCTTTTTTTTCTAATTATATAAGAATGGTCTTAAAGTATTACTATTTTGGAAACCTTTCTGTGCTTTTTTTGGGTCGAAGATAAATGTCACTAGACACCCTCTTGGGGAAAGTGCAGTCCGGGGACGCCAAAGTTCCTTAACCTTTAAATGGATGTTGAAATGTTAAACGCACATTAATTCAAAATAAAAACGTTCACTATTAGGGGTCAGGTGTGGCCTGGAAAAGTCTCGATGACTCTTATGTTTTGTAGATGGATACACAAATCACAAGTATACCTTTTAACTTTTATCAAAAGACTTGACATATGTGAAATCGTTGAGGCAACCTATTGAAATCAATGACAGGTGGCTGGACTTGCATGGACCTCCATGTGCTTTCCAAAGCACACATCCATGCAGGTCCAATGCACAGATCAGATCGCAATCTGTTTGTACGTGTAGGTTCACATAGGTCCGTGCAGCCAGCCGCCTGTCATTGATTTTAACAGGCTGCCTGCACAGACCTCCATGTGCATTCCGAAGCGCACATCCATGTAGGTCCAATGCACACATCAGAGGGCAATCCGTTTGCATCCTGATTCATGCATCAGACCCTCACGTACGTGCACTTTGGAATTTACATGGAGCTCCAGGATGCTGATGCATAGATCACGAGGCAAACAGATTGCTCTCTGATCTGTGCATTGGACCTGCATGGATGTGCACCTCGGAATTCACATGGAGGTCTGTGCAGGCAGCCTGTTAAAATCAATGAGAGGCGGTTGGCTGCACGGACCTCCGCGTACATTCTGAAGTGCACATATGTGTGGGTCCGATGCACAGATCAGGATGCAAACAGATTGCTCTCTGATCTGTGCATTGGTCCTGCATGGATCTGTGCTTTTGAATGCACATGGAGGTCTGTGCAGGCAGCATGTTAAAATCAATGACAGGCTGCTGGCTGCATGTACCTCCGCATACATTCTGAAGTGCGCATATGTGTGGGACCGATGCACAAATCAGGGTGCAAGCAGATTGCTCTCTGATTTGTGCATTGGACCTGCATGGATCTGTGCTTCGGAATGCACATGAAATCAAGTCCAGCTACCTGTCATTGATTTCAACAGGTTGCCTGCACGCCCCTAAACAGAACACCTGCACATGTGGGGCAGCCTAAGAAGGCCCTTCACACGGGTGTTTGGAATTAGTCCAAAAGCAAACCTCACTATACAACTGTCCACAGAATATCCCCAAACCCATGCTCCCTGCAGACAATCTGGGTGCCGGCTATCACAGCCCTTCTCCACTCCATGTCAGAAATATATACAATATAAACCTCACTCCTCGCTCTTCTTGTATTCAACGATTGGATAAGAAGACTGTATACAATCATGTCTCCGCCTAAAACCAGCCTTGATGCATTTCACCACCCATTCAGAAGTGGTGAAATGCGTCAGTTGGTTTCGAGTGGAGACATGATTCTATGTAGTCTTTTCTCACATTCATTAAATACAAGTAAAACAACTTTTGGAGTGTGGCTTATATTTTGCATAATTTTGTCTCCAGAATAGGTGTCCCCGTTCCAAAGATTCCTCTTCTGCTTCTAACAACTGTAAAGTTTTTTTGATTTCCTCTCACTTTCTATGCTGGTGACAACAGTTATCAGGACAAACAAGTATCAGTGAATCAACGAAACCCAGACACCCAACAAAAACCTGACAGGGGTCCTAATTCTTCCCCGCTCTATCCCAAACTCTAGGAAATGTCTGGAGTTCCACTTCAAGTTTAACATTTTTATTGTAGATTTTGAAATTTAAACAGTACTAGAGTATGCGTAATGTCTCATCCTTCATCTCCTCAAAGCACAACCTTCGTCTCTAAATCCACAATCAGTATTCTAAGGCTTTGTTCATATAGACAGTGAAATGGGTGATCAGTGCACTTGTCTGACGCGTTGCACAGGCTACGCTAACCTGCGGTGTGAAAGGGCATATTAAACCAATAACTAAACCCCCGCGCTGGTGAAGGATATGTTTTGTGCTTTCAGATGCTAGCACCCAACAGCGGGAGAGGGTTGGAAAACTGAACTTAAGGTGGGAAAATCGACCGATTGGTCATCCGTCGACCAAGGGGCGTTCGTTCGTTGGTTGAAGTCGTGGCCCACATTAACCAATCTAAAAAAAATTGTTCGTCAGGCAATACGTAGTGTTGACGTCTTCCATACAAGTGGAAGTGATGCGTTGTGCGTGTGACCTTGTAGCCACGCCCTTCCGGCCAGAATGAGCGATATACACAACAATTACCAGCAATGAGTATAATATTGTTTATTACATGACCTATATACATAAATAGTGATACATAAAATATAATATCCAGAATTCTGCTTTCATGATCACATTAGGCCAATCTACTTTTAACATTTGGATTTTTCGTTCGTGTTTACGAAGATTCCTCGGACATAAACATCCGAGTCATCTTCTGTTTCCGCTCATGCGTGATAGCGCTTGGTAGATTTTTTTCGTACGACCGTCATACCACCGCATAGAAAATCGGTTGTTCGTATGCGAAACATTTTCTACTGTTTTTCAACCGGATTTATTCGTTCACAATATCGTTATTGGTTAAAACATCCTGCTCATCAACGAAGAGAAAATCGTTCGATCAGTGGATCGGCTAAATTTTTCAGACGATTTTCTTACCGTGTGTACAGGGCATAACTCACAAACCCATCACTTGTGTTAATCAGGCCTAGAATTTCCACAGTACTCTGCTGCCCTCCAATGGCAGTTTAGCATATTACAGTCACCTTTCCTACCAGTGAGCAATTTTAAACTAACCATAGCAAAGCATTATTTATTTATTTCAGGTACTTATATAGCGCCATCAATTTACGCAGCGCTTTACATATATATTGTACATTCACATCAGTCCCTAACCCTCAAGGGGTGTACAATCTAAGGCCCCTAACTTACATTCATACATACACATACTAGGGACAATTTAGACAGGAGCCAATTAACCTACCAGCATGTCTTTGGAGTGTGGAAGGAAACCGGAATACCCGGGGAAAATCCACGCAGGCACAGGGAGAACATGCAAACTCCAGGCAGGTGGTGCCATAGTTGGGATTCAAACCAATGACCCTAGTACTGCCAGGTGGAAGTGCTAACCATTTAGCCACTGTGCAAAGCATCTATATCTAACCTTCCAGCAGACAAAGTGTGCCAAAATGATCATTAATAAAAGTACTAAATGCTCATTTATTTTGAACTTTTGTAGAAACTTTATAGATAGATGTGGGATATATTTTCAGGAAGCTCATAATATGGAAATTGTCAAAACCAGAACGTCTAGAAGATGACCTATTTTTCTTTTGCAAGATTTCAAGATATAATTATGAATACATTTTTTTGCAGAAATGTCTATTGTTCTACAAAATTTTGGGCTGTTTAAAGGGAGGCTATAGTCATTTCACAGGTTTCAGATGTGGGTTAGATCTGCTTCATAAAAATCACTGGCATTAATGTTTTCTAACATTTTGCTTCTCTGTAAATATGTACATAGAGGCATCCATATCTGCTTATGAAATACAGTATGCAGCCTGTGGTTACAGCTTAGTATTGCTGCACAGTGATTCTTCTTTACTGCTTCTTTTTTTTTTTTTTTTTGTTTTGTGTCTAATTACTTTTATCTAAGCAGCTAGATGCAAATCCGCAACATCCCGATAGCCATATTTAATACAGTCTTGGAATCATGGTGGGGTAAGCATGTAAAAAGTAACAGCAAAAGTTGCATAAAGATAAAATATATAATGACTCCAAGTATGTAATTTCTATAAAAACACACTGTAATTTCCCTTTAAAGTTTGCATGAAACCTAGAAGAGTTGTCAACGGAGTCTCAAGTTGCCAAATTATTCCGATTACAAGCCATCTGGCAAGTTGACGTTTTTAATGTCTTTTTATTATAAAAGTAGAGCCAAAATATCAAGGTGGAATGTAGTTGCTTATAGTGTTGAAAGGAAATACATTTCCACTGTCATTCCTGTTAGCATTGGATTAAGAAATAGGAGATGGGCTTTATTTAATATCAAAACAAACAAAGAATATACACTATATGGTCAAAAATATGGTGTCATCCCTCTAAAGCAGGGGTCTCCAAAATTTCTCAACAAAGGGCCAGTTTATTGTCTTTCAGCCTTTAGGAGGGCTGTGGTCAATAGGAAGAGGAATAGTGCCCCATGATTGGTATTAGTGGGTGGAATAGTACCTCATCATTGGTATCAGTGGGTGGAATAGTGCCCCATGATTGGTATTAGTGGGTGGAATTGTGCCTCATCATTGGTATTAGTGGGAGGAATAGTGCCCCATCATTGGTATTAGTGGGTGGAATTGTGCCTCATCATTGGTGTCAGTGGGAGGAATTGTGCCTCATCATTGGTGTCAGTGGGAGGAATAGTGCCTCATCATTGGTATCAGTGGGAGGAATAGTGCCCCATCATTGGTGTCAGTGGGAGGAATAGTGCCCCATCATTGGTATCAGTGGGAGGAATAGTGCCCCATCATTGGTGTCAGTGGCAAGAATAGTGCCTCATCATTAGTATTAGTGGGAGTAATAGTGCCCCATCATTGGTATCAGTGGGAGGAATTATGCCCCATCTTTGGTGTCCATAGAAGGAATAAAGTCCCATGATTTGTATCAGTGGGAGGAATAGTGCCCCATCATTGGTGTCAGTGGGAGGAGTAGTGCCCCATCATTGGTATCAGTGGGAGGAATAGTGCCCCATCTTTGGTGTCAGTGGGAGGGATAGTGCCCCATCATTGATGTCAGTGGGAGGAATAGTGCCTCATTGTTGGTATCAAAAGTTGTTGGATGAAAAGTTCCAACATTTAAATCAGTGGAAGCAAGTATGCAGAGTTGTTGGTGTCAGAAGAAAGAAAATGGACTCACCTTTCATGTCAGTGAGCAAAAATATGCCCCACCGTTGGTGTCGTTGCTGGCATCATTGGAAGGAATAATAATGAGAGGAATAATATCCCAAGGGCCAGATAAAGGCAAGCAAAGGGCCACATCTGGCCCACAGGCAGTTTGGAGTCTCCTGCTCTAAATGATTGAGTTCAGGTGTTTCCTGTGGAGGGTTCTGTTAATGCTGCATTATACATTTTAGATAATTGTGTCCTTCCAACTGTGTAGTAACAGTTCCAGCATGACTGTGCCCCTGATCCCCAGTTCCATAAAGACATCGATGAGCGAGTTTGGGGTGGAGGAACTAGAGTGTCCTGTAGAGTCCTGACCTCAACCCTACTCAACACCCTTGGGATGAATTAAAACACCAGTTCCTCTCATCCAACATCAGTACCTGACCTCACAAATGTTCTTTTGGCTGAAAGGGTTCAAAACATGGGCAACCCATGTTTTTGTAATGGGTAATTCAACAGACCTGTAAAGGTGTGATGGTCAGATGTCCACAAAGTTTTGATCATGTCATTGTGTATACTATCCTAGAATTACTGGTAAATCCACTGCAGACAAAAGGCCAGTGCCAAGCCATTACCAATTAGGAAACTGGAGCTAGTGATGTAAATCAAGGGACAGCCTGGTGATGTCATCAGTTGCATTTCCATATCTGAATCGATTTTTGCAGTTTTTCCAAACACAATGGGCCCGACAGACTATCAGCATTAAAATAGCACAGGTCGACCTTTTTACTAGTGCAGCAATCAACACCGATTCACAATGCATGTTCCTGTTGAATGTGACATGTGCATCAGAAATAGGTTCATCCCTATTTGCGACATTTCAAAGAAATATCGCAGTTTGTGTGATATGTAATTGAAGCGATTGCATATATTTTTAGCTCAAAGAATTAGTGCATTGGTGCGCCAAGCAGTAGATGGTGCTGGACTCCTAATAAACCAGCCTTTCTCGACTTTCTTACCTTAGAGCAGGGGTCTCCAAACTCTCTAAGCAGCGAGCCAGTTTACTGTCCTTCATGTTTTGTCCTTCAATGACTGGCCATTGGAAGTACAAAATGCCTCGGCATCAGTGCTCCATAATTGGTTTCACTAGGAGGAATAGTGCCCCGTTGTTCATATCAGTGAAGAGAATAGTGCTTCATTGATGGTGTCCTTTCATTGGCATCATTCGGTGGAATAGTGCTCCATGGGCCAGATAAAGCCAGGCAAAGGGTCTTTGCCTTAGAGGAACCCTTGAAATAATTTTCAGGTTTCACTCCTGGTAAGATTAGTCTATCGGGCTCAAGGGGAAAATGCCTCTTATATTGGTGGTGATCAATGGAAAGAATGTCCCCTTACAAGGGTGGCTGGAATGACAATCTTGCAGTCATGTGCTGGCTCTGCTAAGTTGGGTTGGATCTTGAATTATGCAGGCACCAGCAGATGGGAGGGCAGTTAGCCACAGCTCAAGGAATCCATAGCCACCCCTTGAGGGGGTGTCCTGGAACCCTGGATGTTACAAACTAAGTTCACTACAACATAATAGATCATTTATTACAATTTGCAACTTTTTTTGTGACAACTTTGCACCACCAATAGTGTGTGGGGAACGTTAGGTCCCTTTGGGAATAATGGGCCCATCTGCTATTATATCTTTGTCCTTTATGGTAGATCAAACTTTGGGTGTGGTGTGTCCTAGGCCTTATTGCTGGGCCCAGTGTCTGCTGGGGATCTAAAGCATATTGCTCCCGTATTTGCAGGGAAGGGAACACTGGAATCCCCCCTTGTAGACAGGAGCTGTACGATGTGTCTTCCAAAGTGCATAAATGACATTAGTGAGGCTTCAGCTTGATGACATAATCACTACTCCAGTGGCGAATTAATAGCACTTTGGACTTTGGGGTAATTTTTGTATATAGAGCCACCACTGGGTCTCCTGCCTGGGGTGAATGCTCAATGCACACATGCTGTCAGAGGTGCTTTCACTTTGCTTGGAATTATACTGGGCCATTGGGGTCCCTGTGACGAGGTCGAAGTTGTGGCATTTTGTTTAATGCACTCTAGTTGGATCCCTCTGCAACCATGGCTAGGAAGAACAAATGTAAACAAAAGGGTCAAATTCACTGTATTTATGTGTACAAGAACATCAACTCTTACATTTCTAAGTTGAAGAACGACACATGTCCATCACATAGGGTCTTTCTCTGTTGGTTGTGTGATGTTATTAAATAAAGCCCCATTAACATTAAACCCTGGGTAGACTTAAAAATAGTGGTAGAGTTGCAAAACATAAAGATGGGAAACTGATAGACTCATGTGACCAATGCCATGGCACTGAACATATGGTTCCTGCTGAAGTACAAGATGTTGGGGGAGTACCATCAAGGGGCTATTCAGGCCAAATTCAGCTACTTCAGTAATGCTTTGCCGATCTTATCGCACCTTAGCTCTGGCTGCAAGTTGACTCCTCCATTCCTATGACCTCACTACTGCTGGTGATAGGCATGGGAGCCCAAAACACGCATGTTGCTTTGCCTTTATTTTATAACATAGGTACACTTTAAAGTACTTACCAATTTCCCATTATTGCTGGGCAAAGTAACATTCCCACTCTGAATGTACATAGGGGATTTCAGCTATTCGTGTTGAGTATAGACGTAGAAAAGTTACATTTGCTATTTTATTTTGACCGGTGCTACTTTGTTCTCTTCTGTGTGTCCATTAGCTAATCTTAGCTACAGAAGACCTCTGTTGCTGGACAACGCTGACGTTTTTTTTAATTTTTTTTTTCTGATGAGACGCAATGGCTGGGCCACTGTGGGCTTGTTCACCCCTCGTGGTGAGTAAATGATGATGCTTAGCGGATCACCAGTGACTTGTGTTGCCTAGTTCACTTGTATGTGTAGCTATCACCCTCTGCAGATGATGTATTGAAATAATATAAATTATGTTGGCTGATACCAATAAATTAATTTTCTGAGGGAATTTCTAGGTCTCAGAGTGTTTTATTTGTGGTCTGTCATTATGTTTTATTTAGACAATAATCCTAAAGGCACCATCCATAAATTAAAAAGCTTGGCTCAAGAGTCAATGATCAGCAGCACGGATGGACAGATCTGCATAGCTACACTTAGGAAACTTTGACCAGACTATACAGAATATAGCAAAGTAAGTTGATTATTTTAAAACAAAAGACATCCAAACACCAGCAGACATGAAGATACAAGTGAACCATAACCATGTTCAAATCTCATAGCAGCCTAAGTAACAGAAAAACTAACAAACTAACTATATAAATGATGTACAAAATGAGGAACATAGGAAAGCAGAGCAGAATTGGAGGTGCAGGGAAGGGGGAACCAAGACTGGGAACAAGGGAAGTGGGTAGAAGGCAGCAGAGTACAGGGTATAGGTACAAGGTAAAAGCAAGATCAGGATAAATGGCAAGCAATATCTGGCTAGTAGAGCAAAACACTGAAGCAAGAGACACTAGCAGAAGAAGGACTATATACCCTCCCAGCAGCCAGCATCAGGTGGAGACAGTACTGGGATCTACTGACTGCTGGGAGGCACCTACCTGTGAACTACAACCTTCAGCTCTGGGATCCATGGTGCCACCAGCAGGTGATCCAGGTCCTTACACCAGGTCTATTTTATTTGGAGTAAATGTAGAGGCACATGGCACAATGAGGTGTTTTTAAACTACAATTAAGAGACTGCAGATGATACAACGGTACAGTATATAAAATGGCCAATGGCCTGTCAGTATTAATCAGGAATAATAGGCCTAATAGGTGTATGCATAACTTTTATGTTTACTATTGCCATGGGGGTGCGGTGAAGTGAATGTGAGTGATATAACTTAAGGTGGTTGTAAAGAGTACCTGACAGTCTAATGCTTCATCTTTGCTCCCCACCTTCCAGCCTCAGCTTGCATCTCCATCGCCAAGCAACAGTGACAACACTTCCTTCCTTCCTATTACCTGTTAACAGCTGCTGTCTTCGGCCCAGCTGGTGTCTCATTGGTGGTGGACCCTGCTCTACAGCCAGTTCCTACTCCAGTTACGAAGCATCTCTGCCTGTTCCTTCACCTCAGGCCTGTGATGCTCAAATAAAGTGCTGCAGCACCACAGCCAATCATGGCTGTGGTGCTGGAGCACTTTATTTGAGCATCACAGGCCAAGCGCTCAGGATATCTGATAGCATCTCAATAACTGGCTCTCTACCATATCTACACCTCCTTGCCTTGTTTTTGGATTCTTCTGTTGCTGACCCTTGTCTGGAATATGGCTATTCTCTCTGATTGCCACCTGTTTTGACCACGGACTGTTTCCTGATTACACTTATCTGCTGCCTGCCCTGGCATCAGAACTGTTTCTGATCCATGCTTGCCCACTGCCTGTTCCGACCTCAGACTGTCACAGGATAACAATACCAGCTACCACCTCTCCAGACTCCAGACCACCAACAGCCTTCATACTTTTGTAAAGACTCTCTCCCACAATGCTATGGTTCATGCCTGATCTGTCACAAAACCACATGTACCCTTTCTGCTACCTCCACTTAGTCCTGGTGCCATCAGGCCAGGAACTATAGCATTTTATACTAAGCCCTGGGGGCAACTAAATACTGGTAGACTTGCTTGACTTCAAGCAGGGGTCTCCAAGCTGTCTAAATGAACTGTCCTTCGAACTTTAGGAGGGCCGGACTGTGGCCAGCAGGTGTAGAAAATGTCTTGGTGTCGGTGGGAGTTAACAGTGTCCCATCATTGGTGTCAGTGGGAGGAATAGTGCCTCATCGTTGGTGTCAGGTGAAGAAATAGTGCCCCATTATTGGTGTCAGTGGGAGAATAGTGACCCATAACTGGTGTCAGTGGGAGGAATAGTGCCCCATCATTGGTATCAGTGGGAGGAATAGTGCCCCATCGTTGGTGTCAGTGGGAGGAATACTGTCCTGTTGTTGGTGTCAGTGGGAGGAATAGTGCCCCGTTGTTGGTGTCAGTGGGAGGAATAATGCCCAATCGTTGGTGTCAGTGGGAGGAATAGTGCCCCATTGATGTTGTCAGTGGGAGTAAGAGTGCCCCATCATTAATGTCAGTGGGAGGAATAGTGCCCTATCATTGGTGTCAGTGGGAGGAATAGTGCCCCATTGATGGTGTCAGTGGGAGTAAGAGTGCCCCATCGTTAATGTCAGTGGGAGGAATATTGCCTTATCATTGGTGTCAGTGGGAGGAATAGTGCCCCATCATTGGTGTCAGTGGGAGGAATATTGCGTTATCATTGGTGTCAGTGGGAGGAATAGTGCCCCATCGTTGGTGTCAATGGCAGGAACTATGCCCCACTGTTGCTAACAGTGGTGGGAATAATGGCCCAAGGGTAGGGTAAAAGCAAGCAAAGGGCCACATTCTGCCTCAGGGCAACAGTTTGGAGATCACTGCCTTAAAGGAATAAAGGCAGAAGAATCCTTGCCAGCTATAGTTCCCGACCTAGACATCGGGCTGAGTGTCACAGTGGTTTGGATGAACACAGTTCTTGCATTTAGTTTAAAAAACAAACCAAAAAACAATTTGCATCATGCAGCAAACAGAATTTAACTTCAAGAACAGATGGTCAGCAATAAGTAAATGCTTTAAGTACCAGACAAATGTAAAAATTAGGCGCATAGAACATGGTTTATACCAAGAGTCCTAAGATGGGTGTGAATACAACAGAACAGTTTAAATGTCTCATAAATCCCATCCACTGTAGGCAAGCTGAGGTGAGAGCAAAAGCTGGCTCCAAATATGCAACAGAAAAGAGAAAAAACAGATCCTCTAAGTGTAGACTATAATAACAAAGAAGTTAGGCAACTCACATGATAAAAGACATATCTCATCAAAAGACCAAGGGTGACAGGACCGCCATTTTACAAGGGGTAGACGCTGGGGCACTCGGGTGTCTGTCTCTGCAGTGGATGGAGGAAGCTGGCCGACACCTCTGCCACTCGGAGCCGAAGACTGGAACACAACAATGGACCGCAACACTCTGGTGTCGTGACGTCACCCCCTGGTGACTCTTGCTGCCATGGTTGCTTTCCAGTCTTCGGCTCCGAGTGGCAGAGGTCAGCTTCGTCCGTCTCCTGAGTGCCCCAGTATCTACCTCTTGTGGAATGGCAGTCCTGTCACCCTTTTTCTTATGATGAGCCTGTTAAAGTGTTACTAAACCCCAGACCTGCATTCACTATATCTGGTCTCCCAGGACCCTGCATTCACTATATCTGATCTCTCCGGACCCTGCATTCACTATATCTGGTCTCCCCAGACCCTGTATTCACTATATCTGGTCTCCCCGGACCCTGCATTCACTATATCTGATCTCTCCGGACCCTGCATTCACTATATCTGGTCTCCCCGGACCCTGCATTCACTATATCTGGTCTCCCCGGACCCTGCATTCACTATATCTGGTCTCCCCGGACCTTGCATTCACTATATCTGGTCTCTCAGGACCCTGCATTCACTATATCCGGTCTCTCCAGACCCTGCATTCACTATATTCGGTCTCTCCGGACCCTGCATTCACTATATCCGGTCTCCCCAGACCCTGCATTCACTATATCTGGTCTCCCCAGACCCTGCATTCACTATGTCTGATCTCCCCGAACCCTGCATTCACTATATCTGGTCTCTCAGGACCCTGCATTCACTATATCCGGTCTCCCCGGACCCTGCATTCACTATATCCGATCTCCCCAGACCCTGCATTCACTATATCCGATCTCCCCGGACCCTGCATTCACTATATCTGTTCTCCCCGGACCCTGCATTCACTATATCCGGTGTCCCCGGACTCTGCATTCACTATATACGATCTCCCCAGACTCTGCATTCACTATATCTGTTCTCCCCAGACCCTGCATTCACTATATCCGGTCTCCCAGGACCCTGCATTCACTATATCTGGTCTCCCCGGACCCTGCATTCACTATATCTGGTCTCCCCGGACCTTGCATTCACTATATCTGGTCTCTCAGGACCCTGCATTCACTATATCCGGTCTCTCCAGACCCTGCATTCACTATATCCGGTCTCTCCGGACCCTGCATTCACTATATCCGGTCTCCCCAGACCCTGCATTCACTATATCTGGTCTCCCCAGACCCTGCATTCACTATGTCTGATCTCCCCGAACCCTGCATTCACTATATCTGGTCTCTCAGGACCCTGCATTCACTATATCCGGTCTCCCCGGACCCTGCATTCACTATATCCGATCTCCCCAGACCCTGCATTCACTATATCCGATCTCCCCGGACCCTGCATTCACTATATCTGTTCTCCCCGGACCCTGCATTCACTATATCCGGTGTCCCCGGACTCTGCATTCACTATATACGATCTCCCCAGACTCTGCATTCACTATATCTGTTCTCCCCAGACCCTGCATTCACTATATCCGGTCTCCCAGGACCCTGCATTCACTATATCTGGTCTCCCCGGACCCTGCATTCACTATATCTGGTCTCCCCGGGCCCTGCATTCACTATATCTGGTCTCCCAGGCTCCTGAATTCACTATATTTGGTCTCCCTGGACCCTGCATTCACTATATCCGATCTCCCTGAACCCTGCATTCACTATATCTGGTCTCCCACAGTACACAGAACATGTAAATGCAATTATTTTAGTAAATATAAACTGCTAAATCCCTTTCTCATTAGCACTTAGAGCAGGCTTGTGACTCCTATCAGTGTCCAGCAGAGCACTGCTTTAAGCTTGTAGTAGGAGTTTTCATTCTCCCCCGATTGTCCTTTGAGGCTGCATAACCCCTGACCCTCTGTCTGGACAGCACTGATTGGCCCTGTGCAGATCACATGCACCCTCCCAAGAAAAAGAAAAAACTCTCTAGCAATAAACACCAAACTGAGCATGTGCAGCTTGCCCCCAAGGCTCTGTATTATCAGCAGATGGATTGGGGACAGTAGAATAAGGGGAGGATCAGAGAAGACAGGATCAAACAGCCTTTTTACAAAATGCGGAGGATTAACCCCCTAACCAGGGGCAGACTGACCATTTAGAAACTCGGGCACTGCCCGAGGGCCCGGGGTCAGTAGGGGGCCCCATGAGATGCCCCTGGTACCTTTTTCATAGGCTTTTTTGGGCAAGGACACAGGGGCCCCATGATCCCCTATTGCCCGGGGGCCCCATGAGTTGTCAGTCCGCCCCTGCCCCTAACAGTGAGTATAACAAGCATGCCTTACTGCATATACAGACTGATTTTTCTGTAGTGGGTTTAGTAACACTTTAAGTTAGAGTTCAGTCTTCCCTAATCACCCCCCCCCCCCACACACACCTTTCATAATAGATAATCCCTTCCTAAAACTTGCCCTGTGGCTTTGCTGTTGCTGTAGTTTATAGTTTCCCAACCTGTGAAGAGTTACCTCTTACTTAATCCAACCGAACAGAATTTATTGCACCACTTAAAGAAAAGCAATGAACCATACAAGGTGTTATAGGATTCGGTATGATAAGATATACTAGACAAGCCGTGCTCCGGAGCTCGTAGATATTGTGCAGCAGCTGGGGAGAGACCATCTATTCCTTCACTGACACCTTTATTACAGGCCGATAATACATAGCATCTCAATGCACTGAATTACCGAGCGCAGACCCTGCCAACACCGCAACTCCTTCCCCAAATAAATGATGGCAAGTGGATCCCAAAGGCCGAAGGAGAGGAAAGGCATGCTTCCCTATATAAAGTGACATTTTCAAAAACGTATTTATGATGATTTTTTTTTTACCATAAAAATATACCAGAACCTGTTTCTCTGCTATAACCTGTAATTAAAGAGAACCTGTCATCATGCCCAGTGGTGTATTTAGGTTTTGTGCTGCCATAGGCCTCGAAATGTAGTATTGGCAGTTTATTGACCGCTTCCCAGATATACTGCTACAGCGCGGCATGGGTGTGCGAAATCACGCATATATACGTGATTTTGAATTTCCGGGTAGGGGGCGCGTGCGAGCAGCGTGCGTGCCCTACTCGCGCAGCAATTCGTGGCTGCTGCTGCCGACCGGCAGTGGTGTATTTAGGTTTTTGTCCTGCCCTAGGCAACACAAAGCCTAAATGAGGCACCACTGATGAGGCGGCACTGATGGGCACTGATAGGCTGCACTGATGAAGCAGCACTGATGGGCACTGACAGGCTGCACTGATGAGGCGGCACTGTGGGCATTGATGAGGAGGCACTGATGAGGCTGCACTGATATGTGGCAATGATGGATGCTGATAGGCGACAATGATGGGCACTGATAGGCGACAATGATGGGCACTAATAGCCTGCACTGTTAGGCAGCACTGACTGGTGTCACTGCTGGGCACAGATTGGCAGCACTGACGGGCACAGATTGGCAGCACTGACGGCAATGATGGGCAATTTTCAGGCTGCACTGAAAATCGGGCTGCACTGAATAAATATTTGAAATACATTTTCCCCTCAGGTCGGTAACAACCCATGCAATCCATACATACAAAGAAACCAAAACCAATAAGTTCAGAAATTAAGCTATGTGAAATAAAATGGAAAGACACAGGGAAAAAGCATTGAACACATGAAGAAATGGAGGTGCAAAAAAGCATGGAAAGCCAAGACACCAGCTTAAATCTATCAGTAGTTACAAAGCAATCCTGCCCCTTGTCAGTGCAAATTAATGTCAGTTGGTTCGGTCTCAACTGATGGCCTATAAAAAGTTGCTCATTACTAACATGAACAATAACACACGAGAAACATCTCATGATGAGTAAAAGCAAAGAGGTCTCTCAAGACCTTATTGTTGAAAAACATACTGATGGCATTGGTTACAGAAGGATTTCTAAACTTCTGAATGTTCCACTGAGCACTGTTGAGGCCATGATCAAGAAGTAAAAAGAACATAATTTCACCATAAACCGGCCATGGCTAGGTGCTCCTTGCAAGATTTCTGACAGAGGAGTGAAAAGAATAATCAGAAGAGTTGGCCAGGAGCCAAGGACCACTTGAGGAGAGCTTGGGAAAGACCTAGAATGAGCAGCTACAATTGTTTCAAAGAAAACAATAAGTAATGCACTCAGCTACTATGACCTGTATGCACACTCACCACGCAAGACTCCACGGCTGAAGAGAAACATGTTGAAGCTTGTTTAAAGTTTGCTGCACAACATTTAGAGAAGCCTGTGGAATAGTGAAAGAATATAGTCTGGTCAGATGAGACCAAAATGGAACTCTTTGAATGCCATAATACACACCTTGCTTGGAGGTCAGATGGCACTGCAGATCACGGTAAAAACACCATCCCAACAGTGAAGCATGGCGGTGGGAACATCATGGTGTGGGGCTGTCCTTCAGCATACGGTACTGACAAATTTCATGTCACTAAAGGAAGGATGAATGGAAAAATGTGCCAAGATATTCCTGATAAAAATCTTCTGCCATCTACCAGGATTATGAAGATAAAACGAGGGTGGACATTTCAGCAAGAGAATGATCCCAAACACAAAGCCAAGGAAACTCTCAATTGGTTTCAAAGAAAGAAAAAAAAAACTGTTGAGTGGCCCAGCCAATCACCTGACTTGAATCCAAAAGAAAATCTATGAAAAGAACTAAAGATCAGAGTTCATAGGAGAGGCCGCGAAACCTTCAAGATTTGAAGACTGTGTGGAAGAACGGGCCAAACTCACACCCGATCAATGCATGCGACTCGTTTTTCCATACAGAAGGTGTCCTGAAGCTGTAATTTCCAGCAAAGGATTTTGTACGAAGTAGTAAATAAATTTCAGTTAGCGTGTTCAATACGTTTTCCCTGTCATTCTATTTTATTACACATAACTTATGTTTTGAACTAATTTGTTTTGGTTTCTTTGTATGTGTGGACTGCATAGGTTGTTACTGACAGGTGGTGAAAATGTCATGTCAGTAGCACCATTAGAAATATATTTACTGAGAAAAATGGTGACGTGTTCAAGCTGTATGTAAATATTTATATATGAGTGTATATTATATATATATATATATATATATACAGTGGGGATCAAAAGTTTGGGCACCCCAGCTAAAATGTTTTATTAATGTGCATCATAAAGAAGCCAAGGAAAGATGGAAAAATCTCCAAAAGGCATCAAATTACAGATTAGACATTCTTATAATATGTCAACAAAAGTTAGATTTTATTTCCATCATTTACACTTTCAAAATAACAGAAAACAAAAAAATGGCGTCTGAAAAAGTTTGGCCACCCTGCAGAGTTAATATCTTGTACTGCCCCCTTTGGCAAGTATCACAGCTTGTAAACGCTTTTTGTAGCCAGCCAAGAGTCTTTCAATTCTTGTTTGAGGTATCTTTGCCCATTCTTCCTTATAAAAGTCTTCCAGTTCTTTGAGATTTCTGGGCTGTCTGTCACGCACTGCTCTTTTAAGGTCTATCCACAGATTTTCAATTATGTTGAGGTCAGGAGATTGTGAAGGCCATGGCAAAACCTTCAGTTTACGCCTCTTGATGTAATCCCCCGTGGATTTCGAGGTGTGTTTAGGATCATTATCCATTTGTAGAAGCCATCCTCTCTTTAACTTCAGCTTTTTCACAGATGGCATCAAGTTACCATCCAAAATTTGCTGAAATTTTATGGAATCCATTTTTCCTTCTACTCGTGAGATGTTCCCTGTGCCACTGGCTGCAACACAACCCCAAAGCATGATTGATCCAACCCCATGCTTAACAGTTGGACAGAGGTTCTTTTCATTAAATTCTGTGCCCCTTCTTCTCCAAACGTACCTTTGCTCATTCCGGCCAAAAAGTTTGATTTTAACCTCATCGGTCCACAGAACTTGTTTCCAAAATGCATCAGGCTTGTCTATATGTTCATTTGCAAAGTTCAAACAATGATTTTTGTGGTGAAGACGTAGAAGAGGTTTTCTTCTGATGACTCTTCCATGAAGACCATATTTGTACAAGTATCTCTTTATAGTGGAATAGTGTACCACAACTCCAGTGTCTGCCAGATCTTTCTGGATGGATCGTGCAGTCAAACGTGGGTTTTGAATTGTTTTTCTCACAATCCTGCGAGCTGTTCTGTCTGATATTTTTCTTGGTCTTCCAGATCTTGCTTTAACTTCCACTGTTCCTGATGACTGCCATTTCTTAATTACATTCCGAACAGAGGATATTGACATCTGAAAACGCTTTGCTATCTTCTTATAGCCTTCTCCAGCTTTGTGAGCGTCAACTATTTTCAGTTTCAGTTTTCTAGACAACTGCTTAGAAGAACCCATGGTGCTGATTGTTGGGGCAAGGTCAGATGAGTCTGGGCATTTAAAACCTTTGAGATTGACATCACCTGGTCTTCCCAGACGATGATTGAGAACAATCCATGACACTGGCAGGTCTCAGCTTTGCAAAGGGGGCAGTGCATGCTATAAATTTTGCAGGGTGCCCAAACTTTTGCAGACGCCATTTTTTTGTTTTCTGTTATTTTGAAAGTGTAAATGATGGAAATAAAATCTAACTTTTGTTGACATATTATAAGAATGTCTAATCTGTAATTTGATGCCTTTTGGAGATTTTTCCATCTTTCCTTGGCTTCTTTATGCACATTAATACAAATTTTTAGCTGGGGTGCCCAAACTTTCGATCCCCACTGTACATACAGTATATTTATTTATTTATTTTTAATTATTTATATAGTAGATATTTAATTATTAAAATATTTATACATGATATAACAATAGACAAATACAAAGAATAATAAATAAAATAGACTGGACTACCTTATATACACCCAAATAATTCCACACCCAAACAAATATTTGCAGTAAAGCAATGGCATTCATTAATGCCAGGCCCGCCTGTGTAATGTGCCCTGTACTACAAGGGAGTGGTTGGCACTGAGAATGCTGCAGAACCATTGTATGATGGCAATGGACTCCAATAAGTCACTGTTGGGCTTAGGTATTTTGTTTTTGCTAAGAATCATATATTTCAATCTACAGCTGGAGCAGCCCATACCACTGCTGTGGGGCCCAGAGATGTCCTGTCCAAACAGCGACTTGTACAGCTATAGCATCTGGCAGACACATTTGGAGGAATGTGATGATGCCATGATTTAGAGTTTAATTACATTTTAAAGAATCATTTTGGCCCAAAGCAAGAGAATAAAAATAAATAGCTGCTTAAAAGATAAAACAAAACTAGTTTTTCCTGCAATATTTTCCAGCAGTACTCTTTTTTGCCAATAGATGTCCTCAGTCATTGAACCCACTTCCTCTGAGCCCAGGTCATCTTGGATGCAGCCCTAGCCTATGATTGGACATTGAAATGAGAAGCAGCTCAGCAATTAGACATGGAAAGAAGGCGCCTCTAAGTGTAGTATTGGCAGTTTATTAACCTCTTGGTGCCGGCCGAACGCAAATTTGCGGCCTCCCGGCATCTGGGCCTAGACGCTGAGTGGCCGCATATTTGCGTTCTATTTAAAAAAACATATGTGCTGAGAGTGCGCACCCTGTGTGCTCCCAGCACACAATCTCCTCTTTTGATCGGGACCTTTCCCAATCATGTGACTGCCGTGACAGCGTGTCACAGCGGTCACATGACCCTAAACCCCGCCCCGCCTCCAGGCTTCTGAAACACTTAAAGGGTGGGAGGCGCCGGCGCCAAGGGGTTAACATACAAAGATAAAATTCCACTTGCAGGAAGTCAAAACATGACAGGCTCATCATAGTAAATCGACCGATGTTCCTGATGGTATGGGTTTAAGGGCCGTCCGGCCATCCAGAGGCAGCGGGACCTGTAGAACGCAGGGATGTCGGAACTAAGATGGCTGTATAACCTCGGGAGGAGTCGTGGAACGCATACGTCGGAGGTGACATGAGGTGGGGGCGGTAACGTGTTTCGAAGCGTGCGCAAAGGGCTCCTTCATCAGACCTTGTTAGTTCTGACATCACTGCCGCTGGATGGCCAGAATCTCCTTAACCTCCTTAGCGGTTTTCCTGAGTGTAGCTCGGGGTAAAATTTGAGTACCAAGAGCGGTAACCCCGAGCTACACTCAGGCTTACCATGCGGCGTTGCTCAGGGATTCCCTGCAGCGCTTACCTTGTCCTTCGCTCCCGCGATGTGTCCCCTGCAGCGTCCCCGGCCATCTCCTCCGGCCGATGCCGGCATCCGGCGGCAAATTTGAAATTTTTAAAAAATTTTATTTTTTTTTAAATGATTATTACATAGTATAACATTCCTGTATCAAACCATTTCACATACATTTTGTCCCGAGTACTTTGTCCGGCGCCCCGCCTGCATTTTTACTGTTCTTTCTGCCTGGAAACTGAGAAACGTCCATGGCGTCCAAAAAGCGTCCCTTTATGTCAAAAGCGGTTTTAGACCGGCTAGAGAACAGCGATAGTAAATCAGAACCACTTGCAGAATTGAGTGATAATGATTCGTGGGGGAAATTCTTCATCAGACGCTGAAAACGATTTTGCGACTTTTCTCAGCGATGTGCGAATTTGCCTCTGTATTTCAAATTTCAGTGTTTTTGGTTTGATTATATTATTGAATTAAATTTATTATTATTATATTATTATTTTTTATGATTATTTATTAAATTATAATTTATGATTTCGTGTTTCAAATTTTATCCTCCCCGGGATGTTTACTAGACTCTTGTTCGGACAGATTTCAGTGAGTTATTCCTAAAAATTACAGGCCTACAATAAAAAAAGCTACATATTTCCATGCAAAAAATGTACCGCTTTCAGCACAAAAAATCGGAAATAATCATACCGCCAAGGAGGTTAAACCCATGCCATCAGGAACATCAGTCAATTTACTATAATGAGCCTGTCATGTTTTGACTTCCTGTAAGTGGAATTTTATCTTTGTATGTTAACCCCTTGCCCTCCTGAGGATTTACCCCCCTTCCTGACCAGGCCATTTTTTGCGTTATGGCACTGCGTTACTAACAATTGCGCGGTCATGCAACACTGCACCCAAATGAAATTTAAGTCCTTTTTTTCCCACATATAGAGCTTTCTTTCAGTGGTGTTTGATCACCTGTGCGTTTTTAATTTTATGCGTCATGAAAAAAGAAAAAACTAACAATTCTGAGAAAAAAAAACTATATTTTTTACCTTGCTATTAAACATCTCCAGTAAAAAAATTGAAAAAATTTAATTTCGTCATAAATTTATGACAAAATGCATTCTGCGACATGTCTTTGCTACAAAAAAATCCCAATACGTGTAAATTAATTGGTTTATGTGAAAGTTATAGCATTTACAGATGACAGTATAGATACTGGAATTTTTGTTTGTAATTTTTACATTTTACTAGTAATGGCGGTGATCAGCGACTTATAGCGGAACTGCGGGACTGCGGGACTGCAAGACTGCGGCGGACACTCTGACACTGGGGGGAATTGACTTGGTGTCACTGACATCCCCAGTGACACCAATATGGTGATCAGTGCACTGATACTGTACTAATGGCACTGGGCAAGAAGGGGTTAATATGTGGGATGATCAAAGGGTTAACTGTGTGCTGTTTCACTATAAGCTGTGTCCGTGTGCTTCACTGTAATTACACTGCTTTGGATGGCTGTGCTGTGCACAGCCATCCAAAGTAGTGTGCAGGAGCTGACAGGGAGAACTGTTTTGTTTATAAACAGTTCTCCTCCCCGTTGGAGATGCTCGGCAATCACCGGGTGCCGGGGAGTAATTACCACAAGGCACTTACCTAGGGTTGCATTTTTCAGGGGGGGCAACACCTCACCACAGAAGAAGGGATGAAAGAAGGGACATGCACGCCATGGGAACCAGATGGGAACCAAGAGAGGCTGCGGGATGCTTGATGGTGTATGTAGAGCCCAGGGTGGACTGACAACTCATGGGGCCCCCGGGCAATAGGGGATCATGGGGCCCCTGTGTCCTTTCCCAAACTCAAAAAAACCTATGAAAAAGGTACCAGGGGCATCTTATGGGGCCCCCTACTGACCCCTGGCTCTAGGGCAGTGCCCGAGTTTCCAAATGGTCAGTCCGCCCCTGGTAGAGCCTGACTTTCGTTCCCAGGGATGTCCGGAGCTGTAAAGATGAGTGTCTTTCTCGCTATCGCTGGCTGGGGGGGGGGGGTTAGTGGAAGGCTCTCCCAGTTGGGAGGTAGGGGTGTTGTTGGTCAATGTTAGGCTCTCTCCGTGGGAGGGGGAAGGGGGGATGGTGTTGGTCCGTTGTCCGTGGGGGGGGGGTGGATGATTTTTGTATTGCCCAGGGCAGCACAAAACCTAAATACACCACTGCCAGCCGTGAACCAGTGATTGACAGCGGCGGCCACGAATGGCAGCGCGGGTAGGGCGCGCACGCTCCTCACGCGCCCCCTACCCGGAAATGCATATATATACATGATTTTGCACACCCTTGCCACCCTGTAGCAGTATATCTGGGAAGCGGTTAATAAACTGCTAATACTACACTTAGAGGCACCTTCTTTCCATGTCTTTTTGCACTACAGCTCTGCCTCCAACTCTGGGAAGAGCTGCCTCAGTGTCTGTTGGGCTTCCCTATCCTTAATATCCATTCTGGCACCCCCCTTAGTGGCTACAGTGGTCTGGTTACAGTAGGAGCGCCCTATGGACTATACACTTAGCTCAGCGATTAGAATATCTCTATGTCACTTTGATCTCTCCTCCTTTCAGCATGCCTATTGTCAGCACATAAGCTGATTGGCTAGTTGTTCTGCTTCTTTATCTCATCTTCCAGCTCTGCTGTGCAGGGACTACAAGAGGCTGATACGAGGACAAATGTAGGTACTTCCACTGCTTGCATTTAACACATAAACTTCACGATGTATTAATGAGTACAGAGCCGTGGGAAAGTGTATCATTTATACCTGCCTGGAGTTCAGCTTTAAATGGAGCAGTCTTCAGGTAAGTCACATGATGCCCCGAGGGTCCTCTTCCCCCTGTCATGGCAATGGACAATTTTTAGTCCACCATAAAAAAAAAGTTTAGACTTGACTTGCACTGTAATGTCTACACCTTCACTTTTACAACCAGCGCAAGGTCCTCCTGCCAAACCAATGTAACTGGAAGCCATACATTCCACAATGTGCGCACCACGCCTGCCAGCGTTCAGCAGGGTGTGATCCGGCACACAGCAATGACAATACATTCTTAGGTCATAATCCAATGACTCTGCAGATTATATTTCTCCATTCCCTCCTCAGTGTGGTTATCGGTCCTGCAGATTATCCAGATCTAGACAAAGGTGGGCAAGTTTGGGCAGCAATAAAATTCACTCAGTGAACTAATTCTGTCCTAGAAACATGCTGCTAAACCAGAAATGTCACTTGGCCTACCATGATCTAAGCAGGCCTTCCAGAGTGCTTACGGCTATGGCTGTCACATGATCCTGTGCCATGCAACCTTCTTGTCTGAGAACTGCAGCCATCAGTGCATGCAGGACCAGAAAACCATGAAAGCTAGTTCATACTCAGGACTGTTCATAAATAGGTACACCAGAAGTGGCATACATTTAGGCTAGGTTCCCACCTACGCAGGTTGTGTTTGAGCCATTTCTGCATTGCGTTTTGCATTACGCTTTGCGTTTTTTCACCTGCAGTTTTGATGCATTTTGTGTTTTTTTTTCTTGTTGCTTGGCAGAATTAAAACACAAAACGCATCAAAAGCACATCAAAAATGCACTAAATGTTTTTCTGCAGTGTTTTCATTGAAGTCTATAGAACCAAAAATGCAGCTTTTTGCATTCAAAAAAGTCTCTGACCCTTTCCAAAAAACGTGGAGATGTGAACATGTCCCATAGGAAATCATGTTAAATGAACTGTACTGCGTTTCTGCAAAACACTGCGGTAAACACTTAGCTGTGAACCTGGGGTTAGTGAGCTGCAATGGATGAAGGTCAAGATTATTATTATTATTATACAGGATTTATATAGCGCCAACAGTTTGCTCAGCGCTTTATGATATAACGGGAGACAATACAGCAATAATACAGTTCAATACAGGAGGGATAGGAGGGCCTGATCCTGGGAGCTTACAATCTAGGAGTTCATATAAAAAAAACAAAACAAAACTCCATTTCCTTTCCATATAAAAGAATGTAGTTTTGAATACATTTCAGTCCACTAGTCCTGGGTTTTTTTTTCCAGCCAAAAAACGTTGATTCCAGTCTGTGTGTATGGACACATAGGATAACATGCTGGGGGGGTTCACTGGCTGTAGAAAAAAATGTCAAAAGCCAAAAACAGCCGCTGTAAAAATGTCCCGTGTGCATGAGGACTTTAACAAAAATTAATTTCTAGAAAATGTTACAATAATATATGAAAATCTGTGTTATTATTATACAGGAGTTATATAGCACCAACAGTTTGCTCAGCACTTTACAATATAACGGGAGACAATACAGCAACAATACAGTTCAATACAAGAGGGTTTGGATGGCCCTGCTCCTTGGAGCTTACAATCTAAGAGATCAAGAAATACTTGGAGGTCTATTTATAGAAAAAAATGCACAGCCATTATAAATAATCACCATAATAAATAATCACCATAATCATCAATTGAAGAAGTGCAGACAGCAGACTGACAACGCTGCTGGTAATTGAGAGTCAGTGACTAAGCGTTGTCAGCCTGCAACAGGAAGTGCTTTTACAGGCAGGATCTCCAGATAAGAAACTTTGCAACAGACATATCGTGACCTCACATCAAACGCTCGATCAAGGATCATCACAACCCTAGTCCATTTAAAGGACACAAGCGTTGTTTTACCAAACATTTGATTTGAGGTCAAAATATTCAGGTGAGGGTACAACTGAGGTGTTTGGTGAAGGAGCACAGATATTGGGTTGTGAAGATTATGATATTATATATATGAGCATTAATATGGAGTTGAGAAGATGATGTCATAATATATAGGAAGAGATTATATTTGTGATATTTTAAAAAGAACCGAGAGGACTCACGAAACAACTGAAACACTGTTTTATTTATTATTTGTTTTGTTGACATATGAATTGTTTTTTGTTGATATTTGAGAAGCACGGCACTACTATTATTTACTTTGAAATCCGGTGAGCAGAGTTTAGGCAGAAGCGAAGTCCAAGGGTAAGCGGGGTCATTCACAGGAAAGCAGGGACAGCGGATCAGCTCACAGGGACAAGCTGAAGACCAGCAACTGCTCATAATGACAGACACAGGGGTGGACTGACCAATCGGGGCTCGGGGTCAGTAGGGGAGTCCATGCGATGCCCCTGGTACCTTTCATAGGCTTTTTTGGGTGTGATTTCAGTGTGGGCGAGGACACAGGGGCCCCTGATCCCCCTATTACCCAGGGGCCCCATGAGTTGTCAGTCCGCCCCTGGACAGACCTGCCCTCCAGAGGATTTACCGCCCTTCCTGACCAGGCCATTTTTTGCAAAGCTGTACATATATGAAATTTAAGTCCATTTTTTCCCTACAAATAGAACTTTCTTTCGGTGATATTTGATCACCTCTGCGGTTTGTTTTTTTTTGCACTGTAAACAAAAAAAGACCGACAATTTAAAAAAAAAAAAACAACAATATTTTTTACTTTTTGCTATAAACCATATCCAGTAAAAAAATTTAAAAAATCAAATTTCATTATAAATTTAGGCCAAAATGTATTCTGCTCCATGTCTTTGCTAAAAAAAACTCCCAATACATGTAAATTAATTGGTTTACGTGAATGTTATAGCATTTACAAATGGCGGTATATATACTGGAATATTTTTTTTTTTTTTTTTATACTAGTAATGGTGGCGATGAGCGACTTATAGTGGGACTTATAGTGGGACTGCATTCTGACACTGGGGTGGGAACTGACTAACTGCCGCTGACATCCCAATGACACTTAATACAGTGATCAGTGCTAATAAAAAGCACTGACACTGTAGTAATGGCACTGGGGTTAACATCTGGGGCAATCAAAGGATTAACTGTGTGCTGTGTGTGTTTTACTTTGGAAACATGCTGCTGTGTATTTCTCTGCTGTGCAGAGAAATACACAGCAGCATGTTGTTGCTGGCAGGAGAGAGACCTTTGTTGTTTACATACAGATCTCTCCACTGCCAGTGTTACTCGATGATCGACGGGTGCCAGCGGAGAATCTCCGGCCAGGACCCGGTGATTGACATCTATGGCCGCCAATGGCGGCGCGGGTAGGATGGCGCGCGCCGACATGCATGCCCCCTACCTGGTAATGCAAATCATATATACGTGATTTTGCGTAGCCCTGCCGCTCTGTAGCAGTACTTCTGCTATAGGATGGTGGGGAAGCTGGACGCCAAGTGTGCACGCTAATTGGAATGTGCAAATACCTGTTTGCATGTGCGCACAATGAACTGGAACAGCATGTCTATTGCTTCTTCGCTCGGTAGTATGAGCAATGCATACGACTATAAGCATAAGGCTGTACTGGTTTATGGTGCTAGGAATTCAGTTTCCCTTACAGTGGCTTTATTTTATTTTTTTCTATTCAATTTGTTTCTAGTTTATTCTTTTCTATTCTATTCTTCTATTTTCTATTCCCTTAATTTCATTTCTATTTTACTTTATTCTTTTATTTTTTTCATTCTATTTTGTTCTACTCTATTTTTTTCTTTTCTATTCTTTTATTTTCTATTCTGTTCTTTTCTAGGTTATGCTATTCTATTCTATTATATTCTATTCTCTTATTTTATATTCCCCTAATTTCTTTTCTATTTTACTTTATTCTTTTATTTTCTATTCTGTTCTTTTCTAGTTTATGCTTTTCTATTCTATTATATTATTTTCTATTCCCCTAATTTCTTTTCTGTTTTACTTTATTCTCTTATTTTTTATTATGTTCTTTTCTACTCTATTTTTTCTATTTTATTCTTTTATTTTCTATTCTATTATTTTCTATTTTCAAATTAAAATTTGAATTCAGTTTGAATTTTGACATTTCTGATTTGTTTAAATTCATTATTACTATAATTTGGAAATTCGTATATGCCTAAATTTCCAAATAACAAAAAAATTGTCAGAATTTCGATTCAGAACGAAATGAACCACACATTTCAACATACGGCCCTGAATGTGAGTACCGCTTGGAACATTGTATTGCAGTGTAATATTTCAGCCTGTCATTGATAGACAAGGGTGCTGGCAGCGAGCTGCATGCTACACCTGTGCCACCCTGGCACCAGTATACTCCCATTTTTTACAATATAGGGGCAAATCTTCCCAAGTAATTGAGCCATTAAAGTGACCCCTTTTCCTTCAGGCTAAGATCAAGTGTAGCATCTGTTCTTATCAGTGTCCAGTAGGGGCGCTACGCCATCATTCTTGATTTTTTGGCTAGGATGGCTTGCTGTATAGTACCCTTGCTGGTATGATGGGGGCTCCCAAGGTTACTACCGCCTGGAACAGAAACCGAGGCGCCCACAGGCTGTTGGGGCCCGGGAGTTATTCCCCGGGGAAAACTGGAGGGGCCCAGTTCTTCCTGATTCGAATGGGTCTACTTTGTTTGGCCTGGGGCCGGGAAGGCAGAGAGTCCACAGAGCAGTGCCCCCTGTTAGTAGTCCCCTCAGGGGTGCTCTTAGTAACACATGGGGGTGTTCCAAAGACTTTTTCTGCACTGCGCCTTTCAGGGCTAGGCCTTTTGGCTAAGTCCAGGGCAATTTTTTTTGCTATGGGCCTCAGGGCCTAACCAGTTCACAATTTCAGGGCCACTTACAGTATTTATTAATTTTTTTCTCCCACAGTTTTGTCACTTTTCACTTATGTGTGTGTTTTTTCTCACTTGGATGGAGGGTGTGGGTCCTTGGGCCTGCCCTGAAGTCTATGGAGAGGACGCGTGGCCATTAGGTTCCTCCCTCCCCTGTTCCTGGGGGGTCTCTCTTTGGGAGAGCCCCCTGACCTAGTATTGGTGGTCGGCTTCAGCTAGCCACAAGGAAAGGGGTCCTTCAGGCCTTTTGGCTAGGTGGACCATGTGGAAACCTTTGTCCTTCTCAGGAGCCTAGCGTCCCGGGAGATCAAGGTGAAGGTCCTACCCCTTCGGGGGGTAGACTAAAGCACACCCTTAAGTGCACTTTTTTGCATTTGTGTTTTGCACTTGAACTTTTTTTTGTTTTTTGTTCACTTTCGGGTTTTTGTTTTTCGCACCTGCAAAGACTTTAAGAAAAAAAGAGACCCCTTTTATGGAACATCTAAAACAATTTTAGCTTACTTAACGCTTTTAATTATATTTGTCCTGTGATTGAGCCTGGCCGGTCACGCTGTGTAACCAGTTCTGGTGGGATCCTATGTACAATATACATACACTCGTGGTAAACAGTACAGATTATAACTTTGGACTGTATGCTCAGTTGCAGGAATGTGTCAGTTACAGATTAACTTTCCTCATGCTAATGTCCATGTAGGTATCTAGTACATGCATGTCATTATAGACCAGCAAAATATGGCCTGCTGGTTGAATGAGTATGGTAACATAAAAAAGAAGAAGAAATATATACAGGATATATCTATATATTGTTTTGATTAATACCACTTGACGTGTAATATCTAATGGTGGGTATCAACCGGGATGGGATGAATGATTTGACATTCAGTGTGGCAAATGGGAATGCTGGGCTTGGTAGTTCTACACAGAGTCACCCTCAGGGAATTCCTGTTAGCCAGTTGGTTCAGAACCATGTGCATATTTTTACTCACGAGTCAGCACATAGAGTCACGGGCAGGGGCGGACTGACCAATCGAGCACTCGGGCACTGCCCGAGGGGCTGGGATCAGTATGGGGCCCCATGAGATGCCCCTGGTACCTTTAATTGCCTTTATCATAGGCTTTTTTGGGTGTGGGCGAGGACGTAGGTGCCCCATGAGCCCCTATTGCCCAGGAGCCCCATGATTGTCAGTCCACCTTTGGTCACGGGTACTTTGCACATGCTTTGCAGTGTGCCCATGGACACGTGGGCATGTTCACAAGAAGTCATGGTGTCAGACTGCCTATTTAAGGGATGCTCTAACTCAGTGTCAATGTTGTCTGGTCCTCAGCATATTCTTCATGACCTGTAGCTGGCGTATGACTCCTGTTACTGAACTGGCTCCCCTGTGACCTGATCTTGGATCCTGCTCTGTGCTGCTGCCTACAGGTTCCTGACTTCATCCATGACCTTCATTCAGCTTTTGATTCTGTACTGTTCTGCCTGCTCATTGTTGACCCCGGCTTGCTCTGTAACTCTGCTACCGCCTCTGATTCTGGTTCTGTTCCACACTATCACCTAGTTCCAGCTCTACTACTACTGTAGAACCAGCTCCAATCATCTATGTGTATTCCTGCCACCTACTTTCTGGAATCACTAGTGGCCATCCTGAACCTGCCCCCAACTAGAGTTCCCTTTTAACTGTTGCTGGTGTCCCTCATAGTTCTGATCACTCAGCTGACACTTCTGGTGACATGCTCTGCTGGATCTCCCTGGGAGGCATCTCCAGCCGGAGGTTCTGCAACATTTTCTAACACTTGTGTTTCTCTTGTTCCTTGGCAGTGACCAGGGTTCTCCAAACTATGGCCCTCCAGCTGTTGACCTACTACAAGTCCCATCATGCCTCTGCCTCTGGGAGTCTTACCTGTTGCTGTCAGAGTCTTGCAAGACCTCATGGGACTTGCAGTTCCTCAACACCTGGAGGGCCAGAGTTTGGAGACCCCTGCTTGGCACTATCTGTCACACTTCCAGGAGTGCTTGGTTAGAAGATACAAGAGAGGTCACTCTAGTCATTTCCATCTTATATCAGGTAAGTGACAGTCACCTTTGAGAGAACCAGCTACGGTCATCTATGAGTATTCCTGCCACCTGCCTGCTGGGATCACTAGTGGCGTTTCTGAACCTGTGGTCCAAAATGGAGTTCCTAAATTTTGCTGGTGTCCCTCATAGTTCTTCTGATCACTTAACTGACATTTCTGACTGTCCTGCTGGATCTTCCTGGGTAGCATCTCAAGCTCAAGGTTCTGCAACATTATCCAGAACTTGTGTTCCTTTTGTCCCTGGGCACCATCTGGTACATTTTCAGGAGTGCTTGGAAAGGCTACCTTCATCATTTAATTCCTATAGCAGGTACATGACAGTCACCTCTGGGAGAACCACCTAGAGTGGACTGTGTGTATTCCTGCCTGATGGGGTCACTAGTGGCCATCCTGAACCTGTGACCCAACTGGAGTTCCTAAATGCTTCTGCTAACATTATCCTGCATTTGTGCTACTCTTGTCCCTGGCACCATCTGGTACATTTCCAAGAGTGCTTGGAGAGGCAACCTTCATCATTTCATTCTTATAGCAGGTACATGACCACTTTCAGGGGTGCTTGGGCAGGAGATACAGGAGAGGTTGCACTTGTCATTTCAGTCTTCTATCAAGTATGTGATAGGCACCTTTGATAGACATGCTTTAACTTGTACTTCTAAAGAGTTGGAGATATGTGGAGTAGAGGCATTTGGTCCATTGTCTATTATTTCTCACTTTGTAATGTCAGTTGCCCTCATTGCCACTAGGAATGATTCACACCCATTCTAGCTATAATCCATGGTTTTTGTGAACCACCTTCAGATTTATCATGAACCATTTGTTAAAGCCCTGAAGAAGGGAGAGGCGTTACCCTGAAAAGTGCCGGCAGTATCTGATGTTCTTAATCAATATATATTTTAAAATGAATCACCAAGAGAAACAAACATTTGTGCTAGGTGCTCCTAGCCACATGGACAAAACCTGGACATCTGATGAATTTGTTTTTTTTTTTTTTGTGATCAGAGAGTTAGAAGCCCACGACCAGAACTGGATCTTTACTTGCCATGCTTCTACCACAGGTTGACCTCCAGAAGAGGTCCCACTTCCAAATTTATGAAAGCCTAAGTTTACCTTGGGCGCTGGATGGGCCTGTCCCAGTACTGGGTGGATGGAAAGGACCGGCAAAGTTAGGCACTCTTGATGACTGCCTGAGGTAGCTCTTCAGTTCCATTAATGCTTGCCGCCCCCACCTAATATTATGGTGGTGGAGGTGGGAAAGTCATCAGAGGAGAAACATTTCTACTGAACTAGAAGACAGAAACACAATTACAATGCTTGCCGTACCATCATTTCTTAATGCAACCTCAAATCAGTGGTGTATTCATTTTTTGTGCTGCCCTAGGCAACACAAGAACGAGGAGCCCCCCACCAGCAGCACCCCATCCCCTCCGTCACCATCCCCTCCACTACCCACCACCTCTGCCAACACCCGATCACCCACCACCACCCTCAGCCGCCTACCACCACCACCCTCGCCAACACCCGATCACCCACCATCGCCCCCTCTGTCACCACCAGCTTCTGCCGCCTACCATCACCACTCGATCACCCGCCATCACCCCCTCTGTCACCACAACCCTCCTCCACCTACCACCAACACCCCCTCCAACACCTGGTCACCCGCCATCGCCCCCTCCATCACCACCACCCTCCACCGTCTACCACCACCACCTCAGCCAATACCTGATAACCTGCCATCGCCCCCCTCCGTCACCACCATCCTCTGCCACCTACCACCACCACCCACGCCAACACATGATCACCCGCCATTGCCCCCTCCGTCACCAACACCCTCCGCCGTCTACCATCACCACCCCCGCCAACACCCGATTACCCACCATCGCTCCCTCCCTCATCACCACCCTTTGCCGCCAACCACCACCACCCCCGCCACCACCAGATCACCCGCCATCGCCCCCTCCATCACCACCACCCTCCGCCGTCTACCACCACCACCTTTGCTAACACCTGATCACCCGCCATCGCCCCCTCCATCACCACCACCCTCTACCACCTACAACTACCACCACCTATCCCAACACACAATCACCCACCATTGCCCCCTCCGTCACCACCACCAACACCCAAACACCCGCCATCGCCCCCTCCATCACCACCACCCTTCGCTGCCTACCACCACCACCCCGCCAGTACCCGATAACCTGCCATCGCCCCCTCCGTCACCACCACCCTCTGCCACCTATCACCACCACCCTCGCCAACACCTGATCACCCGCCATTGCCCCCTCTGTCACCAACGCCCTCTGGTACTTACCACCCCCGCCAACACCCGATCATCCGTCATCACCCCCCCCCCCGTTGCCACCACCCATTGCCATCAACACACGATCACCTGCCATCACCCCCCCCCATCGCCACCGCCGCTAACACCCGATCACCTGACTACAAGAACTAACCTGCACAAGAAGCAACCAGCCAACCCCGAACCCTCCAGCAGTGCTCAGCCTCCTCACTAGGTCCCTGTCCTTTTCACTTCCTAGGTGGGGGGGGGGCAGCACCGCCCCCCTGAAAATTGCGGCCGAAGGCAGATGCCTTGTTTGCCTCGTGGTAAATACCCCAAATGCAGCAGTCCTCCAATTGATTGCGTGTTTGCTGCATGACAAACATGCAGAAATGTGAAACGCAAAACAAGCTTGACCCAGGGCCAATAAAAAGGTACTTTGACTACTTTTGCGCATTAGTTGCATGAAGTCAATGGGCTACATGATACATGGAAATGTGTAAATAAACACTCAAAAAAGGCGATTGGAAATGCGATTTCCTGCCGTGCAGCTACGTGATTGGCCACTTCGAGTGTACTGCCCCTTTAATTACACATTATTACATTGTCACAATGTTACACTATGTTGCAGACTGTACAGAGGAGGTGGGCGGCGCCCCGCGCAGGAGCAGCCGCATCTCTTACTTTCTATTGGTCAGTCAACGTTCCAGCCCCCCGCCCTCAGCCAGTAGAGCCGTAGCTGGGGCGGAGTCTTGTGGAGGGGGAAGTTGGACTGTGTGTTGGTATAAAGTTGCGGCCGCCTCCCGTCCTGCAGCCGGAGCGGAGCGATCATCATGGCCAAGCCGCTGAGCGACCAGGAGAAGAGGAAGCAGATCAGCATCCGGGGGATCGTCGGGGTGGAGAACGTCTCCGAGCTGAAGAAGGGCTTCAACCGGCACCTCCACTTCACCCTGGTCAAGGACCGCAATGTGGCCACCACCCGGGACTACTACTTCGCCCTGGCACACACAGTGCGGGACCACCTGGTGGGCAGATGGATCCGGACTCAGCAGTACTACTACGAGAAGGACCCCAAGGTACCCGGATGGGGGGGGGGCATGACCAGTCATCACGCCTCCTGTGCACACTGGGCAGTTGGTGGCATTGTGTGCACAGTGGACTGTTGCTGGTCCTGGCACTGTGCACCCTTGTCAGTTGCTGGTCCTGGCACTGTGCACCCTTGTCAGTTGCTGGTCCTGGCACTGTGCACACTTGTCAGTTGCTGGTCCTGGCACTGTGCACCCTTGTCAGTTGCTGGTCCTGGCACCCTTGTCAGTTGCTGGTCCTGGCACACTTGTCAGTTGCTGGTCCTGGCACACTTGCCAGTTGCTGGTCCTGGCACACTTGCCAGTTGCTGGTCCTGGCACACTTGCCAGTTGCTGGTCCTGGCACTGTGCACACTTGCCAGTTGCTGGTCCTGGCAGCCTTGTCTGTTGCTGATCCTGGCAGCCTTGTCTGTTGCTGATCCTGGCAGCCTTGTCTGTTGCTGATCCTGGCCCCCTTGTCAGTTGCTGGCCCCGGCCCCCTTGTCAGTTGCTGGCCCCGGCCCCCTTGTCAGTTGCTGGCCCCGGCCCCCTTGTCAGTTGCTGGCCCCGGCCCCCTTGTCAGTTGCTGGCCCCGGCCCCCTTGTCTGTTAATAATTCCATTGTGTGTAGGGAGAGTTTATGCAACTGCAGCTTAGAGCACTGATCATGGCTTCCTGGTGCAACTGTCAGATTGCCATTTAAAGGGACAGGAAGTGTTCAGCAGAAGGTGGTTTGTAGGCAGCAATGAGATAGTGATCACTGTAGGGGAAAATGTGACATTGCATTTGCTTGCATGCAAAAAAAAGTTCCTATTTATGTATTCTTAATAATAATACAGTGTGTAATAAACATACATAATAATTATTGTTTTCTTTTAATTATTGTTTTTAATAATACATTTATTTTTGATCATATTAAAAACTATTTAACAGAAAAAAGTATTATAAAATATTAATATTTATTTTGCAGATCTTTTTTTTTTTTTTTTGGTCTTTGTTGAACTCCATGACCTGTTTTGGTATAAACTCCCATTGTTGATATAATCTGTGACTGCTCAATGTATTCTCTTGTAAACTTTTGTATGCTACTTGTGCATTTCCTAATAAAAGTTTTGCTGACATAAATTTATATAAAAAAAAAAAATGTAATTGGAACTTTTATTAGGAAATGCACAAGTAGCATACAAAAGCTTACAAGAGAATACATTGAGCAGTCACAGATTATATCAACAATGGGAGTTTATACCAAAACAGGTCACGGAGTTCAACAAAGGCCAAAAAAAACTCTGCAAAATTAATATATTATATTATACAGTATTTATATAGCGCTAAAAGGTTTGCTCAGCGCTGTACATTATAGTGGGGACAGTATATGAGACAATACAGTACAATACAATACACGAGGGGTTCAAGGGCCCTGCTCTTTCGAGTTTACAATCTATTTATTATTATTTTCTAATATTACTTTTTTTCTTTTAAATTTGTTTTTAATATCATAATAATAATATATATTTATTTTGCAAATTTTTTTTTTTTTTTTTTTGGTTTTTGTTGAACTCGTGACCTGTTTGGTATAAACTCCCATTGTTGATAAAATCTGTGACTACTCAATGTATTCTATTGTAAGATTTTGTATGCTACTTGTGCATTTCCTAATAAAAGTTTTGCTGACATAAATTTGGAAAAAAAAATGTAATTGAAAATTCTATTTAGGAAATGCACAAGTAGCATACAAAAGCTTGCAATACTGCAGAGTACATTGAGTAGTCACAGATTATATCAACAACGGGAGTTTATACCAAACAGGTCATGAGTTCAACAAAGTCCAAAAAAACAAAAACAAAATCTGCTAAATAAATATTATTATTATTATTGTTTGATGTTACTTTTTTTTCTTTTAAATAGTTTTTAATATTATAAAATAATATTATTTTGCTGATCTTTTTTTTGAAGTTCAACAAAGACCAAAATCAAGAGAGATCTGCAAAATACTTATTATTTTTATTATTTTATTTATCTGTATTTATATTATTATTTATAGAACACCAACAGTCTGTGCAGCACTTTACAGAAAAAAGCAGACAGTGTAGCAGTTACACTACAAGCCATGACATCAGGATTAGGAGGGTTTGGTTCATGAGAGCTTACAATCTAAACCTCACCACACACACTACAATTTTTTTTTTCTTTTCCAATCTTCTTTCGATCTACCAACAACTGTGTCGTACAAGGACCTGCCTGATAGAATAACTTCGGTCGTCCTATTGCATAGTTTGATTGTAATGTGTGGTGACCATAAAGCAGTAGTAAACCGCCTGAAAAAAACAGTAATGGGCCCCCTGCAGGTTTCGGTCATAATGTACTAGAATGCACTGCACACTAGTACAATATGGCAGACTTTCCTGCACACGGAACCCTCCAGCACCACGCTGTCATGTCTCCCCAGTGCCACCATCTCCACCCGGTCTTCCTTCCGGGTTCGCAGGTTCTGGCCATTCATATTGCTGGAGCCACGATGACGTCACTCCTGCGCATGCACACGGGAGCCCTCAGCTGCAGCACGAAGCTCTGGGCCGTCCCTTCAGAGTGCATGCGCTGGTGACATCACTGGCTGCATGCTGCGTGAATCTCTCCTAAACAGTGCAAGTTAAGGAGACAGTCGCTGTACCTGCAGGTAAGCCTCATTATAGCCTTAGGTTGGCCATACACTATACAATTTTCTTGAGAATTTTGCTTTAGATTTACCAAAAAAACATATAATATGAGGTCAAACCTAAACAACACTTTCAGTTGTAGCCAATCAGGCGGGCCCTTGCACTACATAGTTGAAGGTAAATCTAAAGGAAATTGGACAGAAAATTGTATAGTGTATGGCCAGCCTTATCTGTGGGTACAACTTACAACGTGGACTTGACTTCCACTTTTATGGCTCATTCACACTAGGCACTGAGGGGTGACAAAACCCTGTAGGTGACCAACCCCCAACTGCTAGGCCCTTTAGCAGCATTGGCAGTGGCTAGGGTGCACACACAGCACCCATTGAGCGCAACCCATTTCAAGTGAATGGGGCTGCTCTGCGAGCACCACACAACTGCATGCACTGCACACGATCGTGGCACACACTTTGCTGATTGGAGCACTGCCCAGGGGGTGTGTCAAATTCTGCTTGCATATAGGACTCAACTGGATATCCAACAGACCAACAATTAGTGCAGAGCTCCAATTAGCAAAGCTCATGCTACCTAAGCAGCATTGTTGATTGGAGCTCAGTGCAGGGATTGTCTGACCGCTGGAGATCAGGACCGCTGGAGATCAGGACCGCTGGAGATCAGGACAGTGAGAGCAGTGGTCCGGCTCTCCAGCCTGCTTCCAGCACAGGATAGCATGATGTAGTAGTAAAGCATGTAGCATGTTGCCAGCACAGGATAGCATGATGTAGTAGTAAAGCATGTAGCATGTTGCCAGCACAGGATAGCATGATGTAGTAGTAAAGCATGTAGCATGCTGCCAGCACAGGATAACATGATGTGGTAGTAAAGCATGTAGCATGCTGCCAGCACAGGATAACATGATGTGGTAGTAAAGCATGTAGCATGCTGCCAACACAGGACAGCATGATATGGTAGTACAGTATGTAGCAGGCTGCCAGCACAGGACAGCATGATGTAGTAGTAGTAGTAGTAGTAGTAAAACATGTAGCATGCTTCCAGCACAGGATAGCATAATGTAGTAGTAAAGCATGTAGCGTGCTTCCAGCACAGGACAGCATGATGTAGTAGTAAAGCATGTAGCGTGCTGCCAGCACAGGATAGCATGATATATTAGTAAAGCATGTAGCGTGCTGCCAGCACAAGATAGCATGATGTAGTAGTAAAGCACGTAGCGTGCTGCCAGCACAGGATAGCATGATGTAGTAGTAAAGCATGTAGCATGCCGCCAGCTCAGGACCGCATGATATGGTAGTACAGTATGTAGCATGCTGCCAGCACAGGACAGCATGATGTAGTAGTAAAGCACATAGCGTGCTGCCAGCACAGGATAGCATGATATAGTAGTAAAGCATGTAGCGTGCTGCCAGCACAGGATAGCATGATGTAGTAGTAGTAAAGCATGTAGCATGCTGCCAGCACAGGATAGCATGATGTAGTAGTAAAGCATGTAGCGTGCTGCCAGCACAAGATAGCATGATGTAGTAGTAAAGCATGTAGCGTGCTGCCAGCACAGGATAGCATGATGTAGTAGTAAAGCATGTAGCGTGCTGCCAGCACAAGATAGCATGATGTAGTAGTAAAGCATGTAGCGTGCTGCCAGCACAAGATAGCATGATGTAGTATTAAAGCATGTAGCGTGCTGCCAGCACAAGATAGCATGATGTAGTAGTAAAGCATGTAGCGTGCTGCCAGCACAAGATAGCATGATGTAGTAGTAAAGCGTGCTGCCAGCACAGGATAGCATGATGTAGTAGCAAAGCATGTTCAACAGTTTAATAAAGTAAAGAAAGTAGCACTTTCTTGTTATACAGCCTGGCTGCAGTCCTATGATAAAATACACGCCTTCAGTTGGTGGAGTCTGAACCTTCATAGCCTTGATCAGCTGTCAGCCAGGCAACTGTCATTTTCAGAAGGAGCCTTTATGGCTCACCATGATCAGTCCTTCTGTAGACTTACCAGAGATCACATTTCACTGAGCAGACAATGAGTTGTAACAAATATTTGCCTGAAATGGCACTTCCCTGTCAGTATAGTACGTGAGTCAGTCCACATCCTCACCCCCTCCCATGTCCATCCCCATCCATGGCCATTCCTCCACCTCCTCCATCCTAACCTGGATGTTAAACTGTCATTTCTCTGCAATTTCCTTTTAGGACGTTATAAAGTTTCCATCAATAGAATTCCGGTTCAGTGTTACAATAACTCTGTGTTCTGCCTGGACATTGGAACGTCTGCAGTTGTGTAGCATTAACCCTTTCCTCTACATGTGATAACGTCTTGTACAGACTGACGTGCGCATTCACCCCATCCACCTAGTGCCGCCTCCAGGGCTTTGTACATTGTCTTATGTCTACAGAGGAAGAAAAGAAGATGATTATCTTTAGTTGGCTGGTTATTCTGAACTGCTCCTGGCAATCGTATTCTAACCGCTGTTTATTTTGGGTGCGGTTTTTTGGAACGCACGTCGAAGGTGTTTGAGTGTCGCCAAAATAGGCAGTGGCCTAGGGCGGCAGGGAGCTAAAGGCAGCAGGCATTTTGGGGTATAATAATAAAGTGGTGAATGTGATTTTCACCAAACATTTTCTGGTGGCAAATCAGATGCTGTTCTTTAAAACGCACAACCTGGAACTTTCGCCTACCTTGACTAACTGCTTAAGGCTCCATGCACCCTGAGCGTTTTAATAAAGTTTGGTAGTGTTTGCAGTGTAAAGTCACATTAAATTCGCAAGGTTTTTTTTCGTGTTTAGCAGCGTTTTTCAGCGTTTACATTTTGTAGCTTTATTTTACAAAAAAAAGAATACTTTTTTTGCTAACAAAAATGCCCAAAATGCAGTTTTGCCGCATTAGAGCTTTTTAACTGCTAGAAAACTCTTCTAGAAACCCACTAGTTCTGGGGGGGGGGGAGGGTTTCCAGGCAAAAAACGTTGATTCCAGTCTATGTGTGTATGGACACATAGGATAACATGCTGGGGGGGTTTACTGGCTGTAGAAAAAAACGGCAAAAGCCAAGAACGGCCGCTGTAAAAACATCCCGTGTGCATGAGGCCTTTTAATCGAGCAGCACGCACTAAATGTGTAAATTGCAGTCAGTGACCTTCATGCTTCCCACTGGCCTCCCACAAAGTCACTGATGTCATTAATGGAATGATATGCTTTGTCTCCCTGAAGAAGTCGGCTGTGTCCCGTGAAATGCGTTGGCGAAACAAGCAAAGTATCAACCTGGAACTACTACGTTAATTATGACGTGTACGCAGGGGCGGACTGACCATTTGGAAACTCGGGCACTGCCCAAGGGCCTGGGGTCAGTAAGGGGCCCCATGAGATGCCCCTGGTACCTTTCATAGGCTTTTTTGTGTGTGGTTTAAGTGTAGGCAAGGACACAGGGGCCCCATGATCCCCCTATTGCCCAGGGGCCCCTTGAGTTGTCAGTCCGCACCTGCGTGTACACTATTTAAAGCGAAAAAAAAAAAAAGTCAGCAGCTACAAAAACTGTAGCTGCTGACTTTTAAAATACAGACCCTTACCTGTCCCTCGGTCCAGCGGTGTCCTCACCACGGCTGTTATCACCGGCCGTCTTCTCTCCCTGGCGCCAGCATCTTCAGTGTGGGCACCCGGCTGTGACAGCTTTCAGCTTCACAGCCGGGTGCCCACTGCGCATGCGCTAGAAGCGCTGCACTTTGTGACTGGCCACGTAGTCTTCTGGGACCTGTCACGTGTCCCCGAAGACTACGGGGGGGGGGGGGGTGTTGGGGGACACAACTTCCGATCGCCCAGGCGATCGCAGTGGGAGTGGGTACCTGTCAAATTTGGGAACCCGCTCCCCAAAGGAGCCAATCTTTAATGGGGAGCGGGGGACAAAGGCTTAAAGTGGAATTTCCCCTTTTGGGTGGAGCTCCGCTTTAAGGCCATATTCTGAAATGTTTTGTGTTTGATTTTCTGTTTGTTACAAGCACTGTATGCTTTTTAAGATGAGCGTTTTGCTTGCTCAATTCTCATTACCACAACTGTTTTGAATTTTACCAATAAAGCTGTCTTTGTTACATTTTTTTGAGTATCTAATCTGTGGTATGGTGCCTTTAAAGCCCCACTAGTTTTCTTAGGGTTATGTATTTTTCAGTGTCCTTTTAGGAGAGAAACTGCATATTGGGGATTCCAGTGAAAATCTAGGCATGAAAAGAGACGATCTGCTCTTTGTATCGGAGAAAGAACGATTGTATTAGGCAGTGTAGGAGGGAATGAACAAGGGCTGTCCACATGTGACAATCTCGTTATACAATCGGATTGCATCAACCAAGTAGGTCGAGGGTCAACCTGATTGTTATCATTTAAGTTAATCATTTACATTGGCTCTTGCACTACATTGCGTTGGTGATGCTAAAGGAGCTTGAAACCAGGTTGTAGTTTTGTTTGTTTGTTCTCCTTTGCTCCTCCCCTGGCAGCTACATAAATAGGAGAGGGGTGGAGGAGCTGGGTCAGCACAGACAGTAATTTGACACTTCAGAAGACAAGAGGGCTATGACATTCAGGTAGGAGTAGCAAAATTAGATGCATCTTTTAGATTGTAAGCTCCAAGGAGCAGGGTCCTCCTAACCCTCTTGTATTGTTGCTGCATTGTCTCCCGTTATATTGTAAAGCGCTGAGCAAACTGTTGGTGCTATATAAATCCTGTATAATAATAATATATTAAAAGTCATTTTTAAAGTGGTAAACTTCAGGCAGGAAATATGAACAAAGCGTATCCCTCTATAGTGTGAGACTGTCTCAATCCAGAGCATTAAGTGTCATTTCTGTCTACTGCTTTGTTCCTCTGCTATCTGCATGAATCACTTCTGACACGTTTTCCTGACACCAAGAGAAAAATTGTGACTGGGAGGGACCTCCAGCAGATTGACAGCCTCAGCTCTGTTCCTGCGTGCTGTGAGGAGGGAGGTGTGCCTTTTCCCTCCAATCAGCTCTCAGAGCTCTCCTCACTGATGTAACTTCAGCTCCCCGCCCCCTGCTTTTTAGAGGTGAGATCTCTGTGTCAATTCTGCACTCTGAATGGATGTAGGGGGAAGACAGTGCAGATAAACAGGTACAACGTATGAAGAAAGATTTGTTCCATCTCTGTGAATCACCTGAGGCCAGTCACTTTGCTGGGTATATGTGAGGGTTTACAACCACTTAAAATGTGTTTTATAGAAAGCAAAAACCTTGCAAGTGATCATCCAGAATCCTTGATTATCTGTGCTCCTACCTGTATTTTTATGAGTTGGTGACAAGGTCTCTTAGTAAGGAGATAAATGCAGCTATCCAGAGGTCCCTGTAGATCGGTGGTTCTCAACCTGTGGGTCGCGACCCCTTTGGGGGTCGAACGACCCTTTCACAGGGGTCCCCTAAGACCATCAGAAAACACATATTTCCGATGTGTAAAGAGCAGCTACTGTGTAGAAAGCAGCTACTGTGTTGAAAGCAGCTACTCTGTTAAAAGCAGCTACTGTGTTGAAAGCAGCAGTATTGGAGGTAAAACGACACTCATGAATTATAATTACTGGGTAAATCATTTTATGGTTGGGGGTCACCACAACATGAGGAGATGTATTAAAGGGTCGCGGCATTAGGAAGGTTGAGAACCACTGCTGTAGATGCTTCGGATGGCTTCCAGAGCGCATCGGGGAGTCCCGAAACCTGGGGAGCTCTATTATACAGACTTCTGCAGATGAAGGTCCATAACAATGAAAGGCCCCCCTTTTTGTTCACTGAGCCCGGGTTCACACTGATGCGGTGAGGAATTCGCAACATTTTCTGTGCGAATTCCACACTGCATCAGAATCGCACCCCGTTCATGCAAACCGATGCAGGTGTGTATGTTAAGTTAACAACACCCCAAAATCGGTCCACAAAACGCGGTGCGATGTACAGAATCGGATCGCATAGGTGTAAATACACATGCGATCCGATTCTAGTGCGGACCCAAAAAAGGGTCCTGCACCTTTTTGGTGCGGTGCGATTAGAGCCATACAAAATGTATGACTCTGATCGCACCGCACACAAATCGCATGTCATTTGTACAGGAATGTGGTGCGGTTCCTGTGCGAATCAAATGCGATGCATCGCATGAGTGTGATCCTAGCCTGAAACCGTTCATCATAGTTGTAACCATACAAAACTACAACCATGGAAGACATTTGGGCCAAGCTCTCCATCAGGAGCTGAAGTCATTTGAATAATGGAACACAGTGGGTTTCGGGGCTCCATGGAAGACCTCTAAAGTAGTGTCCAGTGGCGTCCCGAGGCAGATGCGGGGGGTGCGGTCCACACGGGGTGACACCAACCGCACGGGGTGACACCGGACACGCTCCACAAAAAGGTAAGTTGTAAAGCAAGCCGACAATCCCCGCAGGATGGATCCAATCCATCCTGCTGGGATCGTCAGCTTTCTTTACAACTTACCTTTTCTTGGAGCGGGTCCGGTGTCACCCCGTATAGGTTGCATGTTGACGATCCTCGTCGGCATGCAACCTATATGGGGTGACACCAGACCTGCTTCAAAAAAAGATAAGTTGTAAAGAAAGCCGACGATCCCCGCAGGATGCATCAGATCCGCGGATTGAGCATAATGGATTGGAGGATCAGAGTCCGATCCATTATGCTCAATCCGCAGATCCGATCCATTCTGCGGGGATCGTCGGAGAGGGTGTCACCAAGTGTTACCGCACCGGGTGACACCTACCCTAGGGACTCCTCTGGTAGTGTCTGTACATTTTCCAGGTTGTTCCTCCTGCTTCTTGATTTAGGCTTACATGGTACAAGTGAAGAATTTGGTACACTTTTTTTTTTTTTTTTTTTTTTTTTTCTTCACACTGGGTTGGTTGTGTACCTTGGTGTCCTTTTTGACTCCGTAATCCTCTGTAAAGGGTTAAACCCGTGTCCCAAAGAAACCTGCGCCAACTTGCCCGCGTTCCGCTGCATACTCCTGAATAGGCCACCTTGGTGACACAGTAGGTGAAGATTTTGAAATTGCAGCTTTGGCCTTCACACAGAAACATTGCTGAGTCTGCAGGTTCCAGCTGGATCACTTTTTGTGTAGGGGAGGGAAGGGAGGAATGTTCTAAGAATTCACACGGAAGAATGTAAAGGGGAAAGCTGAACATTTTTGCAATGTTTAACAGAGTATTTGGCCTACTGAGCCCAGATCAGCCTTCATCAACCTTTTAAAAGAAATTGTAACTCTTGAAAATTACTTTCAGTGATTCAATTTTTTTTTTTTTTTTTGATTGTAATGAGGCTCTGTGCACACGGGGTGTTTTTAATAACGCTGGTAACGTTAGCTGTGTAAAGTCACGTTAAAAATGTGAGTATTTTTAGTGTTTTTGTATTAGCGGTTAGTGGCGTTTTGCCGCCTTTTTTTTCACCCTTGCGTTTTTTTCGCTTTTTTTTTTTTTTTTTTAACCGAAAACAACTTTTTTTTTTTTCTCTTTTTTGTCAAATGTCCAAAAACGCTGGTTTGTCAAATTTTTTAGCGTTCTAGAAACCTACTAGTCCCGGGTGTTTTTTTTTTTTTTTTTTTTTTTTTCCAGCCAAAACATGTCCCTGCCAAAAACCGCTGATTCCAGTCTGTGTGTATGGACACATAGGATAACATGCTGGGGGGTTTACTGACTGTAGAAAAAAAATCAAAAGCCAAAAACAGCCGCTGTAAAAACGTCCTGTGTCAACATTAATAAAAAATATCAACGTCAACAAAAATATGGACCTCATGAGGCATACTGTGTGTGCATGACACAAACTTTATATATGACAGAACTTTTTAGTTTTGATAACTACATTTTAAATATTAAAGGCCAGAAAAGAAATGGTGTACTTTGTACCATTCCCCTACACTGTGTTTTTTTTTTTTTTTTTTTAAGTCCGCAAATGTGCAAACTACAATGAAAAACCCGTAAGTGATTACAAAAAAGTGCAAGTGCGAACACCACACAAAAAGTGCACTTAGGGGTGTGCTTTGTCATACCCCCGAAGGGGTTGGACCACTACCTTGATCCCCCGGGGCACGAAGCTCCTGACAGGGACAAGGTTCCCATTTGGTCCTCCTGGCCAAAAGGCCTGGTGGACCACCGTTCCTTATGTCCAGCCGAAGCCGGACATCCAGTACTTGGTCAGGGGGCTCTCCCAAAGAGAAAACCCCCTAGGGATCAGGGGAGGAAGGAACCAAAAGGCCACACATCCTCCCCCTAGACTTCAGGGCAGGCCCAAGGACCCACACCCTCCATCATGTGAAGAAAACACACACATAAGTAAAAGTGACAAACGTGGGAGTGAAAAATAAATTAAATAAATATGTATACAAAAAATAATAAAGTGGTCGTGCCAAATTGTGCACTGACCAGGCCCTGAGGCCTGTAGCAAAAAAATTGCCCAGGACTTGGCCAAAAGGCCCGGTCCTAGAGGCGCAGTGCAAAAAGTGTTTAAACTCAGTGACCATGTGCTCTTTCGCAACGTGGGGTCCCACACCCAAGTGCTACTCAGAGCACCCCTGAGGCGACTACTCAGGGGGCACTGTGTTTGCAGACTCTCTGCCTTCCCAGCCCCTGGCCAGACAAGGTAGATCCGTCCAAATCAGGAGGTACTGGGTCCTTCCAGTTTTCTCGGGGGAATTACTCCCAGGGCCCCAGCTTAACTCCTGGCGCTTCCCGGTTTCTGTCCCCCCCGGTACTAGCCTTCCAGACCCCCATCATACCAGTGAGGGTACTATACAACAGCCATCCCCGCAAAGCTAGAATGGCCGGGAGCACCCCCACTGGACACTGACAAGAACAGATACTACACTTGATCTTAGCCAAAAGGCCGAGAAGCGATCCCTACATTCCTCTACACTGGTGGTCAGAAAAATGCCTTCTTACACAGGTTGTCAGTGAAAATGTTTCTTTACTTTGGTGGTCAGTGGAGGAGGACCCCCTTAGTCTGATCACTGAGAGTAGTTCTACCTTATGCTAGTCGGTCTGAAGACTGTCCCTTACATTAGTAGATGGTGGGAAGAATGCTCCTTACATTAGGGGTCAATGGGAAGAATTCTTGCTTTGCTGGTCGTTGGGAAGACTGTACCATACATTAGTAGATTGTGGAAAGAGCGCCCCTTGCCTTGGGGGGGACGGTGGGAAGAGTGTCCCTTGCCTTGGGGGGGTCGGTGGGTAGAGCGCCCCTTGCCTTGGGGCGGGGGGTTGATGGGTAGAGCGCCCCTTGCCTCGGGGGGGGGTGTCGGTGGGTAGAGCGCCCCTTGCCTCGGGGGGGGGGGGGGTAGGTGAGTAGAGCGCCCCTTGCCTTGGGGGGTTGGGGGGGGGTTGGTGGGAAGAGCGCCCCTTGCCTTGGGGGGGGGGGGGTCGGTGGGAAGAGCGCCCCTTGCCTTGGGGGGGGGGGGGGTCGGTGGGGAGAGCGCCCCTTGTCTTGGTGGGGAGAGCGCCCCTTGCCTTGGAGGCTGATGCCAGATTGGTGCTATTTGCTGTTAGTGGTTGCATATCTGAGTATCAAAAATTGTTCATTGTTTAAGGAACCTCGAGGAACTCTGGTTGAAGAAGACTGACCTCAAGATCTGCTCCAAATTAATGTACATTCTCTAGACACAGCATGTCTGCTGATTTCAGTTCTTTCAATCATGAAGGCTCAGCATCACATGTGGGTGCTACCTAGGGTGGTCCGGGTACAAATACAGTCTCCATAGGAAAGCCCACCTCTCCAGACTGACATCTACCCATCAAGGCATTGTGATATTTACATAACTCCTTCCCGAGAGCCAATCTGCTGCTTGCATCAGGGCTGAGGGCACCTGAGAGGAGTACTGAGGCTGGGTGCTGTAATGCTTTCAGGAAGCAATGTACAGCACCCCACCCGCCCCTCCCACCAGCCATGATATTGTCTGCTAGGCATAGAGAAGCACAGACTCCGGGAGTATGTCATTAGAACTAAAATAAGGTATGAGAGCAGGTTTCATTTAAAAATGTCATTAGCATGTTGATGAGGGGAAGGGGGGGGGGAGCATGAAACTACAGAAGTCTAATCAGAAGCGGATTAAACCAACTTTAACTGCATGCTCCTCTCAGGTGAGCACAAAGTATTAGAGGTCAGATTTTTTTTCAAAGGTCAACTGGAACGAATGGCTCCTATATATCGCAATACATTCTGCTTTTTAAATACATAGAAATTGTTCTTTAAAGCTGACCTCCAGTTTCTGACACTTTAAAATAGTTTGTTTAGACTAAACTGGTCCAAAATAATGAATTGCTTCACCCACAGATGTGCCTTCTGGGAGCAATGTATAAACTGTATATGGCCTCCGCTACGTTCACTATACAGCGCTGTGTTCTGGCAGCGGAGTGGGGACTTGCTGTCCCGGAACAAAATTGAGTCAGTCTGAGCACTGCTCAGCCATTCACTGGAAGCTTTGTATTCTATAAGTGAATACAAGGCTTCCTCTGATTGGCTGGGGTGAGCAGATGACGTCACAATCTCCACCTTGGCCAGTTGGAGGAAGCCTTACATTAGATACATCTGTTAGTGAAAGTATTGGTCCATATGGCCCTATTTTGGTCCAACTGAACTATTTTAAATTGAAAGAAATCTGGAGTTGGGCTCAAACGGGATGCTGCATCCAACAGTTTGGTTGTAACCATGTTCGTCTTATTTTTCAGAGAACATACTACCTATCCTTGGAGTTCTACATGGGCCGCACCCTACAGAACACCATGATCAATCTGGGGCTGCAAAATGCTTGTGATGAAGCCATCTATCAGGTAAGAACCTTCTTCTGTGAACTCCCAATTTATAGTGAGCGTTACCAGACTTCTCCAAGCAGTCAAGAAATAATGTGGAAAGTGCAATAAACATTGCCAGGGAGATCTCCCTTTTTAATGCCCTATAAGCTGACTCAGGCTATCAGGCCCCTCCTATAACTAAAATATCAAATTCATGACATTTATGGTTGTGTAATGGCTTTAGCAAAATTCGATCATCACACAAAATATTTACTACATTAGGCCAAATGCCAATCCGTATTGGATGGACTCTGGTGGGATGAATGACCTGCTTTAAGACTTGTATGCCCCCTGTAATGTCATTGATGACGTTTTTCAAAGGAATTTGCCACCCTCCCTTCTCTAAAGGACCATAAGTATGTCTGTTCTTCAAAAACACTTTCCAGTCCCATCAGGGAAAATAATTTGAGTGCTGGCACCATTTTTAGCTTTTTAAAGCTTTTTAGCTTTGGCTGAAATTCTGTTGGAGATCTTGCCAATGATGCCAAGTTATTGCAGGGTGGAGTTGACTATTCATATCCTCTGTCTGTTATATCGCTTGACTACCTGTGACCCGCCTTGTCCTGAATGTATGTTGAGCTATAAAAGTTCAGATCAGTCCATGAATAGTGGAGCCGTTGGCAGGTGTTGGAGTTGCTGGCTCTGTTCATTCAATGTGATGTTTTGGTTGGGACTTGCTGGGCCTCACCTTTATGTAAGATGGCTTTCTGCATGAATAGAATTCTGCCTGGCATGCAAAAGATGTGGTTGGCACTCAAAGCTTTTTTGGCCCAAAACCAGTAGATCAATATATAAAAGGTTTATTAAGGCAGCAGAAAGGGTAATGAAGTATAGTGGACACCTCCCAGCCAATTAGTTTTGATTCACTAAATGAACACGAATGTTGGTTGGATCCAAACTATAACTGTACTTCACATAGAGACTTAAGATACCAGCTAAGTACAAGTCCACATTATCTAAAGCTCTGCACGCTTTATGGCTTCCAATTCAGACTGATTACCCATTCGGAGTGCTGAAATATGTACATATGGGTCACTTTAAGCTCCCTGAAGGTGTCAATGGCCAAGTTGGTCACTTTAAGCTGCCTGTAGGTGTCAATGGCCACTGAAGTCACTTTAAGTTCCCTGTATCAATGGCCACTGTGTTGTCTTTTCTTCTCTATGGCCACGTGTGGGGAAGTACTATCAAATGCTCCACCAAAGGAAGCCAGTTCATTGTTCTCTCCTAAAAGAGCCACAGTTAAAATGGCCATCATTGGGTGCCAAAGAGGGCCTGCAGCAGGTGACAGCCAACTATTTCAGCATACTCCCCTTTTTTGTTGGTTTGGCTTTTTTTGTTTTTGGGTGTTTTTTGTTTTGTAACAAGTCAGTGGCCTGGAGCAAAAAAATGTCAAGTCAATATTTGACCTTAGGTCAGCTTTAAAGCTATGTTATCTATTTATTCACTAAGGGAGTAACCCAACAACTGAAATACTTGCTCTCTGATAGGAGGTAAAGTTAATCATACACAATTAGAATTTGTGTTGGAACGTTTAAATGGAAATCCTAAAAATTGTTCTTATGACTGGCTCAACTAATTTTTGTTCAAACCCCTTTAAAATTTTATCCACACCTGCTACTTGAATAGAATTTCAGACAACAAGTTCGCTTACAATATGGGGATATTTTCCAAACAAAAACCACATTCACTGTTAGAATTTTGTACATTTTTGAGAAAAACTTTCCATTCTGCTTCTTCTAATTTTCTCGAAACTATGGTTGAAAACTAACCTTACGGGTTTTTTTTGGTTTGTTTTACCACCACTAACTCCCTTTTTTAAACTGAACAAATGCTCCCAAAATTCAAATTTATCAACCAAATTTCAATGGTTTACAACATGTGATCAATACCCGGCCATTGATGGTCATTAGGTCTCTTCCAAAGGGGCCAGCCAGTCAGCAAATCTACCTAAACAATGTCTATACCAGCATGGAAGATCAATGTTACTTATGCCAGTGTGGCCGAAATGGGGAAAAAATGTATGACCTTTTTATTAAGAAAGGTATTTTATTCATCTCCTTTTTATTATACGAATGCTATAAACCCCTAATCTTCAGTTTGAGAAGTTGAATTGAGGAAATGCCTGGCATTGCCCAATGTCTGGGCAGACAGTCAAAGGTAAACAAGCCTGGCCTGAAGTCTCCGGAGAGGAGACCAGGACGAAACTTGCTGGAGGGGAAAAGCGTTCTGATTTTTCCACTTTGATTTCTGGAAATGCAATAAGTACTGTCAGTATGTCATTTTTTTTTCTGACCCCTACCGATGCTTTTTATATAATTGGCTCATAATATATTCAATTCCAAAAAAAGTCTCCTGTAGTAATTATCAGATAATAAATATATATAATATATTTATATAATAAATTTGCATGAATAAGTGGATTAAAACCACAGGTTCCAAACTAGGAAAAATGACTGTATATAAATATGTAACCTAGTAGTCAACATTGTCATTGGTATAACCCGATAGCTGCGAACATCCACCATTTTAAAATGAAACTTTAGTCCTTGCAAACTGATACCCGCTATGCTTTTTATGCAGAGCTGAGAAGGTGGACCTCTGGCGCACCCCAGCTCCTGCACGTCCCTATAGGTCATTAGGGCCACCTGGGTGCCTGTGATCCTTGACATTCCTAGGTCTGGTTCCTATTTGCACAATGGAGCACCCAGCATTGTGGGGTTCCTAAGGTGCTGTAGAAGAACTTGGAAGCTCCCCCGTGTAAGGGCCTGATATTAGGTTTGAATGGCAGTTTGCTAGGTTTAAAAATGTTTACTTTAAATCTGAGGTCCAGGCAAATATAACACACAATAGTGCAGCCCCCACCTGAGAGCCTCCCACTGCTGCTTTCCCCCATACACTGGCAACCCCTATGAGAGAGAAGACACTCACCTTCACAGCTCCGGACATCCCCGGGAACAAGAGTCAGGCTCTGCATAGACCATCAAGTAGCCTGCAGCCTCTCTCAGATCCCACTTGGTCCCCATGCTGTGTGTTTCTTCTTTTGGGGGGGGGGGGCAACACTGCCCCCCTGAAAAATGCCATTGCCCCCCTGAAGAATGCCGCCCTAGGCAAATGCCTTGTTTGCCTTGTGGTAAATACGCCCCTGACTGTACTTTATTACTACCTCATTCCATGCATTTTAGATGCAAGTTGTTAGTAATTAAATTTGACTTGGTACTTGTACAGCAGAGCTCAGACAGGGAGAGGGAGAAGAGAAGCACCACAAGCAGCTAATGAAAAGTGCCTGATGGGAAGAGAGAGCGGAGTGACAGATTAGCTCATCAGTCTGCTTCTCCTTGTTCCTCCTGCAGCCAGTGACTGGGGAAAGGCCAAGACCTGGAAGTTTTTAACTTTCAGCACAGAAAAATGTCTCCTGACCTGCTAGACTGGACTGTTCTGTGTAACTCTGAGGACTGGATGGACAGATCTCTTGGCCTGTAAAGCTGAACCCTTTTTTATGTTTTACCTGCCTGGGATTCAGCTTTAATGTAAACGATATCTTGCCTCTGCTGGCATAATTGTGCACTAATTTCAGTTTTTATATTCTGTAGCTTGGACTGGACATTGAGGAACTGGAAGAAATGGAAGAGGATGCAGGGCTTGGAAACGGTGGCCTGGGACGTCTCGCTGGTCAGTATTCTTTCCTCTTGAAAGCCATTCATAAGACATGATTGACATCCTAAGTCTGATTTTACTAAATGAATTGAGAATCTTCACTTCAAATCAGGTTAAGAATGATGTAAAAAGCAAATTCCTGTTTTTGTTTCATTGTGTATGATTGGGTGTTGGAAGTGAACGCAGCATTAATGTGAGTGATTCTCCTCTCACTAAGGGCTTGTTTACACTTCCGTTGCCCTCTGAAGATCGATCTACAGACTGCATTTGACAGGCTATATATTGCCTCTTCACTGCCTGTTTTAACACCTTAAACCCCAGTGCCAGCATGTTGAATGTAAGTGCATTGCATGCGGTGGCAGGGCACCATATTCAGTTGAATGGGGCATATTTCTTGCGTTGAGAAGCCATACCGCCCACCAGAGGGGACAGTTTTTGCTATTCAATGATGCAAAGTACCACCACATATATAAACATGCTCCACTGTCTTCGCAGTTTAAGAGGGAGATGTTGGGGGAGCATAAAAACTCAGCTCAACCTTGTGCATTGAAAAAACACAGGGGCTGTCAGACAGTTCCCATTTCAGATACTGATGGGGCCTATCAAGTCAAGAATGATCATGGGTTTGCAGCTGAAGGCTAAATATATTCCAGGCAATAGACTTGTTTGGTTAATCGAATGATTGTTGTACTGGGCAGAATTTTTCTAGACTCAAGTTCTGAGAAGATTTAATAAAAACAGACAGTGTTTATGCCGAGACCGAGACAACCGAGAGAGGATTACTAATTACTGAAGTATTTTCTGTTTCTGGAGGCGCTCAGCCACTTGGCTCCGTGCATAGAAAGTTCTTTTGAGCTTTGAGTTGTAGGATTAACTCTGTTGTCTAGAATTAAAGGCGCTTCCAAAATAGTTCCACATATCGGCAACTACATTGTATAGTTTAAAGTCAACCTAGCATCCAATATCCTGTACACTATATGGTCAGTGGTTTTGGACATAGGTAGGCCTGATGCTCTGGTGTCCTCAGACTCCGTGGTCACCCCTCCACAATTCTGGCGTTTTCGGTGAAGGGGATAGTATTAATCCTACATCATACAAAAAACCTTTTTAGAAGATTATGAGCTTTCATCCTTGTCCTATCTGTTTGAAGACCTTCCCCCTTTTTTTTTCCTATTTCAACATGAGTGTACTTTATTTAAAAAAGCTAGCTCCATAAAGCCATGGTTTGAATTTGGGGCACAGGAACTCGAGTGTCTACATGGAGACCTGACCTCAACCCTACTGACCACCTTTTGGGCTTAGTCTGATTGTGAGTCAGGTCTTCTCTTCCAACATCAGTACCCATCCTCCTAAATGTTCTTCTGAATGGGCACAAATTCCTCCCACAATACAAAGCAGCATGTCGGTACTGACAGAGGATAGATTTGTGTTGTTTTCACACAGACCTCTCCCCTGTCACATTTCCTCGGTGATCGTCGGGTGCCGGCAAGAAATCTCCAGCTAGGACTTGGTGATCGACAGCTGTAGCCACCAATGGTGGCGCAGGTAGGGTGGCGCATGCACCTCCTCTACTCGGAAATGCAAAATCACATGTGAATTTGCGCAGCCCTGCCACCCTGTAGCAGTATTTCTGCTATAGGGTGGCGGGGAACTGGTTAATAAACTCTTTGGGGTTTTTTTTTTTTTTTGTCTTTGTGGTTTTTTTTTGTTTTTTGTTTTTTTTTTTTTCTTTTAATTATTATTATTATTATTCAGGATTTATATAGCGCCAACAGTTTGATCAACACTTTACAATATAAAGGGGGACAATACAGCAACAATACAGTTCAGTACAAGAGGGATAGGAGGGCCCTGATCCTGGGAGTTTACAATCTTGTTTTTGTGTTTTTTGTTTTTTTTTTTTTTTTCTTTATCAAAGCAGATTATAAACCATATTGCTGGGATTCTTTTATCTAATCTGAAGGTTCTCGCTTCTTACACAGCTTGTTTCCTGGACTCCATGGCTACTCTAGGACTGGCAGCCTACGGGTACGGAATCCGATATGAGTATGGAATATTCAACCAGAAGATAAAAGATGGATGGCAGGTAACATGCTTGTGAGATTTTTCAATATTTGGGCACCAGTACATTACACCACCCACTGACTTTATCCCATAGATTCAACTACCAACCTTTTAGGCTTTATTCACAATGCCATAACACAGTTGTAAAAATTTTACTTCTTACACTTCTCTTTTTTTTTTTTTTTTTTTCCCCTCCACATATTTAGATTACAGGATGTATTTGGCCAGTAAGCATGGTGAAAGTCTGGGTTATGCATACTAATCATTATAATTACCCAAGTGTTGGTTTCCTGGCACTCGCTCTCATCCCTGTGCACATTTCCTGTGTCTTGTCCTGTCATTGCTGTTATCTTGTATTATTATGTAATGGGTGACAGTAATGCAATGGGCTTATACAGTTACATAGTATCTGAAGATGATGCAAAGAAAACAGGAAATTAGAAGTTAGTTGATCCAGTGTGGACATATTGAAGTAGTCTTAAAACCAAAAGCGGAAGTGGCCTTGTTTAATATACTACCCTCTGATGTTCCCAAAAAATCGATTAAATTAATTTTATATATCATATTGGCGGCTCGCATTACCATAGCTAGAAGTTGGAAACAATCCTTGATCCCGCTGGATAGAGTGAAACAAAAACTCAACTGCATAATGGTTAATGATAAACTGACGAGTATCGTCACTGATGATGTGTCCAGATTTGAGAGGATTATATTACTGTATCATGAGTGTCTGGCAGCTGACCCCCCCCCCTCCCCTTATATCTTATATATATATATATATATATATATATATATATATATATATATATATATATATATATATATATATATATATATATATATATATATATATATATATATATATATATATATATATATATTATTTTTTTTTTTTTTTTTTTTTTTTCTTTCTTTCACTTAAGAGTACTTTCCTTTTCGTCTCTCTCTTCCTCTCTTTTTCTACTATTCGTTGAAACATTTTTTTTCTCTGTTATTTTTGGTTCATTTTGGTTTAATTTTTGTTTATTGATCTATGAAACCTGTATGTTCTGATGGCTATGACACTTTTTGTGTGAATTGTTATGCTATTGTCTGCTAATCTTTTTATGTACCTACCAGTGTTATGATTATGATTCTACATCTTGTTCCACCATGCGGGTGGGCCCTTTTTTTCTCTTTTATTGTTTGCCATCTTGTTTTACGCTTTAATATGCTTGTTTCTCAATAAAAATATTGAAATATAAAACCAAAAGCGAACCTTTATTATATTGCAGCTTACCAATTCCTAGATGTGATAGCTGCATTAGTTTTGAGTTTGAGCTAGAGTTAGAGCTGGAGTGTGAGCTGAAGTTTGGCTTCAATTTGTTAGTGTATCAAAATCTGCTAGTACGTCTAACACTCTCCTCCCCCCAGACTGACAATGCTGCTGTCCAAAGGTGCCCCCTGTGCTCTTTCATCCAAAGTTTGGGTGCTCTAATACAGGAGGTGTGTTACTGGCCAGATCACCAGGTGAAAAAAGCCTAAAATAGGAAAGCTAGTGCAGCCACTGCAGAATCTTGACATGAGGGGAGTTTTACAGATCTGATTGGTCACTATTGGTTGACAGTGCCACTCTGTTCTACACACTTGTGACTGAACCATGTATTGCCCTTTAGAAACATTGGCAGTGCTTTCCTATATACAACAGTTACTATAACACTAGTGGACTGCCAATGCCAAATATTGGGTCTCTACCACACTGCAGTGTAAAGCTCAACACAGGTGTTGTTGTTTTTTTTTCTGATCTAAAATGTAGCCAGTGTACAGTGTGCCTGTAACCAAGTGCTGTGCATTGAGTGTAAACCCCCCCGAAAAAAATCTGCATTTCCAGTCATTCCACAAGGGGTAGACTCTGGGACACTCAGGTGTCTGTCTCTGGCATGGATGGAGGAAGCTGGCCGACACCTCTGCAACTCAGAACCAAAAATTGGAACGCAACAGTCTGGTGTCAGGACATCACCCCCTGGTGACTCTTGCTGCCATGGTTGCGTTCCAGTCTTCGGCTCCGAGTGGCAGAGGTCAGCTTTGTCTGTCTCCTGAGTGCCCCAGTATCTACCTCTTGTGGAATTGCAGTCCTGTCACCCTTGGTCTTATGATGAGCCTGTTAAAGTGTTACTACACCCAGGACCCTGCATTCACTATATCTGGTCTCCCCGGACCCTGCATTCACTATATCTGGTCTCCCCGGACCCTGCATTCGCTATATCCGGTCTCCCCGGACCCTGCATTCACTATATTCGGTCTCCCCGGACCCTGCATTCACTATATTCGGTCTCCCCGGACCCTGCATTCGCTATATCCGGTCTCCCCGGACCCTGCATTCGCTATATCCGGTCTCCCCGGACCCTGCATTCGCTATATCCGGTCTCCCCGGACCCTGCATTCGCTATATCCGGTCTCCCCGGACCCTGCATTCGCTATATCCGGTCTCCCCGGACCCTGCATTCGCTATATCTGGTCTCCCCGGACCCTGCATTCGCTATATCTGGTCTCTCCGGACCCTGCATTCACTATATCTGGTCTCTCCGGACCCTGCATTCACTATATCTGGTCTCTCCGGACCCTGCATTCACTATATCCGGTCTCCCCGGACCCTGCATTCACTATATCCGGTCTGCCACAGAACATGCAAATGCAATTATTTTAGTAAATATAAACTGCGAAATACCTTTTTCCCATCAGCAGTTAGAGCAGTCTCGGGACTTCTATCAGTGTCCAGCAGAGCACTGGTTAAATCTTGTAGGAGGAGTTTTTTTCATTCTCCCCTGATTGTCCTATGAGGCTGCATGACCCCTGACCCTCTGTCTGGACAGAGTGCTGATCACATGCGCTTTCCCAAGTAAAAAAAACTGTCTAGCAATATACACCAAACTGAGCATGTGCAGCTTGTCCCCAAGGCTCTGCTTTATTTATTTCAGGTACTTATATAGCGCTGTAAATTTTACGCAGCGCTTTACATATATATTGTACATTCACATCAGCCCCTAACCCTCAAGGGGCGTACAATCTAAGGTCCCTAACTCACATTCGTTCATTCATTCATACATACACTAAGGCCAATTTAGACCGGAGCCAATTCACCTACCAGCATGTCTTTGGAGTGTGGGAGGAAGCCAGTGTACCCAGAGGAAACCCACGCAAGCACAGGGAGAACATGCAAACTCCAGACAGGTGGTCCCGTGGCTGGGATTTGAACCAACGACCTGAGTACTGCCAGGCGGAAGTGCTAACCATTTAGCCACTGTGCTGCTTTATCAGCAGATGGATTGAGGACAGTAGAAGGGGAGGATCAGAGAAGACAGGATCAAACATCCTTTTTACACACTGCAGAGGATTAACCCCTTAGGTCCCACAGTGAGCATAACCAGCATGCTTTACTGCATATTTTACCGTTGTGGGTTTAGTAACACTTTAAATGTGCACATGTGAGCATAATTTATTTTGAACATTCATGGATTTTGCCTATAGAATATATTGTACATGCCATACAAGACTGAAATTACAACCAGAAATGCTGATGCTCGAACATCCGTACCATGTGCAAGAGGCCGAACATTACCAAGTACACGTTCTCTTTGCAGCACAAGATGGGTATAATGTGAAAGTGTTGTGGGCTGTAGAACTTCAAGGCTGCGGACAGTTTGAGGTTTTGGTTTCTGGTGGGCTTGGTTGGTTAATCCTTTTTAATGACTTATCCCTGACTTGTATCCTCAGGTTGAGGAAGCAGATGATTGGTTGAGACATGGAAACCCGTGGGAAAAAGCTCGGCCGGAGTACATGCTGCCTGTTCACTTCTATGGCAGGGTGGAGCAAACGAAGACCGGCGTACGTTGGGTGGATACCCAGGTGAGTGGTGGGTGACCAGTAGGGCTTCTCCATTGCCTGTTGGAGATGCATGCGTAGAGCCAGGGCAAAGAGGCACTGTCATAATGCAGAAGGTTCCTGAAATACAACTTAATACTTGCCATTATCACCAGAATTGCCTCCAATTGTCAATTGCTTGCAGAGCTTACAGGCTTGGTTAGAATCTTCAGCACCCCAACATTTCTGGGTGTGCAAAATGCCTGCGTCCTACCATTGCATGCCTTCCCCGCTCATCCGCTACATCACTATGAAGAAATTCCCTAGTGACAGACTGGCCGGTAATGGCAGCAGGGAGGTGCAGGCATGGGGCACACCCGGAGGTTTTGGATACTGATGTCTCTAGTGACGGCTCTAACTGTGCAGGAGAGCAAAGGTTGGATGTGCCGATGGTACTCAATGGTACTCATGACTTTGGAGTCGCACAACTGTGAATGGAGCCTAAATCTCCCCCTTTTGAGTCATGTTTATACATGATATAGATGTTGGCAATGGACAAGGAGTAATTGTCTTACTACAAGGTGTGATTGTTCATTCTTTAATGCTGTGCTGGTTTCCCATAATACAGGTAGTCCTAGCTATGCCGTATGATACTCCGGTTCCTGGATACATGAATAATACAGTGAACACAATGAGACTCTGGTCAGCTCGGGCACCTAATGACTTCAACCTTCGGGACTGTAAGTCTGACTCTTTGTGAAAGTGCTTTGTGAACAGAGACAAATGGATTCCATACATGAGACTTTTGTGTGTTGTTTTTTTGTGTGTGTGTGTTTTTTTTTTTTTTTTTTTTTGTATGTGTGTTAGTGTGTTTTTTTTTTTGTTTTTTTTTGTTTTGTTTTTTTTTTTTGTGTGTTTTGTTTGTTTGTGTGCAGTGGGCATGCTTATCCATTATCGTACGTTTTGCCATAATTCTGTGTTTCTCATTTAGAAGTTGAGGAAAGGGCTGGACTCCTAATGGTATCTTATTGGTATTGCAATCTTAAAATGTTGATGTATGTAATCTGGTTCCTGGGCAGGCAGCTTCTAGGAGTCCATTCACATGGGGCGTTTTTACTGCGGGCCCTTCCCAGCACGTGGCTGCATGGACAGAGCCACTGTCTCATACAGGGGCGGACTGACCATTTGGAAACTCGGGCACTGCCCTAGGGCCCGGGGTCAGTAGGGGGCCCCTGGTACCTTTTTCATAGGCTTTTTTGAGATTGGGCAAGGACACAGGGGCCCCATGATCCCTATTGCCCGGGGGCCCCATGAGTTGTCAGTCTGCCCCTGGTCTCATAATATGATATGTGGGTGAGGGTCCCCAAATGCATACAGGATACATTCAGTGAACTTCAACCGAACTTCTCCAGGTGGCATGTTAGGACACAAGAGCTGTGTTCATGCAGTCACATGTCCCAATAGAAATGAATGGAACGTCCACACAGGGACGCATGCCACACCTGTGCATTCCTGTACCGGGAAAACATGGACCTGCAGAGGGCCCACAGTAAAGCGCCTTGTGTGAATGGACCCGAAATCCAGAGGATCTCCAGGGTCTCCTTTGTAGTGTACTGTAACAAACAGGGAAATGGAAGGTCCACACCACTGACAAAAGGTCCAGATAAAACTTTATTCCAATGAAAGTCAGGGGGCTTTTGGTTACTCTTTGGACTGCCCCCCCCCCCCCCTGACTTTTATTGGAATAAAGTTTTATCTGGACCTTTTGTCAGTGGTGTGGGGCCAAAGTCCCTAACTCACATTCATACATACACATACTACAGCCAATTCACCTACAGGCATGTCTCTGGGGTATGGGCAGGACTTTATCTAGTTCCCAGAGTTGGACTTCAAAGCCCATTTTAACTTTTTCTGTTTAATTTTGTCTAAATTAAATCCCAGGTTCATTTATACAGAGGGTGTGTAATGTCTTACGGTTTGTTTTCTTTAAAAACCAGCCACAGCTTGAGTAGAAAATCCTGTCCCCTGCCAGCATGCTTAGATTAGGACCCTTGCTCTCCCAGTGATCTTTGTGCAGAAATCCAACACTGCCCTGTTGCAGCCAGAGTTCTCCAATCGGCAGGAAGCATGGACTAGGTCTGACATGGCAGGGGGTGTGTCAAGCCTTTGCAGAGAAACCACTGCTTCCCCACAGAGAGTCATTCTCTGCAGCTGCTGGCAGGGAACAGGCTTTCTCACTCAGGCTGTGGCTGCTTTCTAAAGAAAACTTGACTGTAAGACATTTTTAAACCCCTTGGTTTTTTTTGTTTTTGTTTTTGTTTTTTGATGCACCTGGAATGTATTTGGCTCATTCCAACTGAAGGCTTCATTGGGCTTTAATGTAACTGGTGTTAGTATTTTTAGTATTTATTTTTATGTTCACAATAATCACATAAGTGGAACTTCACCCTAAAGGAGAAGTTCTGCATTATGTCCTCCCCTCTCCTATAACATTTTGTTGTCACATTTATAATTTTTTGGGTGGGTGCGGGTGCTTAGTTTTCAGCAGGTACCCGCTCCCACTTCTGCTGGAATTACCTAGGTGATCCCATCGGACGTTCTCTATCACCTCCCCACCCCTCTGTCAGCAGCCTCTTGGGACATGTCACAGGCAGGGGTGTATTTACCGCAAGGCATTTGCCTAGGGCGGCATTTTTCAGGGGGGCAGCACCATCCCCCTAAAGAAGGAATGGAAGAAGGGACACACGCAGCACGGGGATCTGAGAGAGGCTGCTTGATGGTGTATGCAGAGCCTGACTCTTGTTCCCGGAGATCTCCTGAGCTGTGAAGGTGAGTGTTTTATGTCTTCCTGGGGTGGGGTTGCCAGTGAATAGGGGGAGGTGGTAGTGGAAGGCTCTCTTGGGTGGGGGGGAGGGTGTTGGTCATCATCAGGCTCTCTTTGTGCGGGAAGGGGGTGTTGGTCATTGTCAGGGTCTCTCCGTGGGGGGGAGCCAATTTTTGTGTTGCTTGGGGCAGCACAAACCTAAATACACCACTGGTCCCAGGAGGTTGTGGGACCATTTAAAAAGTTCAGTGCAGCTCACGCATGCACAGTAGGGAGCCAGCTGTGGATCCGGAAGGCGCCACAGCCGGCTTCCCATGGCAAAACATGCCGGGGACCCGAAAACCGTTGAAGAACCAGCCCAGGTAAGGATAGCTCTGGATCTTTGCACAGGTAAGTGTCCTTTTTATTAAAAGTCAGCAGCTAAAGTATTTGTATCTACTGACATTTCATTTTTTGCAAACCAACCTGAAGATCCTCTTTCAGCTCTAAATAGGGTTCACTTGTGGTTTGTATATTGTAAAGCCCATCTATATTTGCAGAAACAACCGTATCTAACAACCTTGAGGTTTACCAAATTGGAGGCTACACGGGTCGGAGGAGCAGATTTTGCAAGCCGTGCTTGTTTGCAAAAAAAACTGCATTACAACAGTTTCCTCTAAGAGTGATCTGTCCTGTGATGAAAGCTGAATATCGGTGCAGGAATGACACATCAGTTCTGTGCAGGGGCGGTCTGACCATTTGGAAACTCGGGCACTGCCCGAGGGCCCGGGGTCAGTAGGGGGCCCCATGAGATGCCCCTGGTACCTTTTTCATAGGCTTTTTTGAGTTTGGACAAGGACACAGGGGCCCCATGATCCCCTATTGCCCGCGGGCCCCATGAGTTGTCAGTCCGCCCCTGGTTCTGTGCACAACCGGTGAATGGCAGAACGGAGTTGTACATTCATGTGCAGACGGTCCATACATTTCTTGTAGGATTCTGCACTAGGCTGCCAATGATGTTTTGTGTATGTTATATTCAGGGGCGGACTGACAACTCATGGGGCCCCCAGGCAATAGGGGGTCATGGGGCCCCTGTGTCCTCGCCCACACTCCAACCACACACAAAAAAGCCTATGAAAGGTACCAGGGGCATCTCATGGGGGCCCCCTACTGACCCCAGGCCCTCGGGCAGTGCTCGAATGATCAGTTCGCCCCTGGTTACACTGCATTGATGATTATGGACAGTTTCTTAACTGTTTACTTTTGTGTTCCAGTCAATGTTGGCGATTACATCCAGGCTGTATTGGACCGTAACCTGGCAGAGAACATCTCCCGAGTGCTCTATCCTAATGATAATGTAAGAAGCCTACTATTAAAGCGAATTAAAACTCAAATTATTTGTATTTATTATTTTGCTCAGTTTGTTCGCTCTAAAAGTCATTTAAAGTTTCTCCAGGTAATGATTTGGTAAAGTTCTTACCCAGCACTTGCAGTATACTGTACACCTTTCAATGCTGCTGGCTGAGATCTGCGTCTTCCATCATACATTCAGTCTATGTTTAGTACAGGGGCATCCCTAGGCAGGTGCGGGCCTCATCGGGTGACACCTATCGCACGGGGTGACACCGGACCCGCTCCACGCAAAAGGAAAGTTTTAAAGCAAGCCGACGATCCCTGCAAGATGGATCGGATCTGCGGATTGAGCATAATAGATCAAAGTCCGATCCATTATGCTCCCCAATCCGCAGATCTGATCCATCTTGCGGGGATCATTGGCTTGCTTTAAAACTTTTCCTTTTTCGTGGAGCTCGTGGGGAGATCAGTTAACCCCATATAGGTTGCAAGCCGACTATCCGCGCAGGATGGATCAGATCTGCGGATTGGGGAGCATAATGGATCAGACTCCGATCCATTATGCTCATTTTGCAGATCTGATCCATCCTGAGGGGATCGTCGGAGGGGTGACACCAAGTGGTACCACTCCGGGTGACACCAAACCTAGGGATGCCCCTGCAGTAGAATGTGACAAGTGGGGAAAAATAATCCTTATCACTGGTGTATCTACCACGAGGCAAACAAAACGTATGCCTGGGGTGGCAATTTTTAGGGGGGCTGCACCGCCCCCCAGAAGAAGGGACCTTTTGAGCAGCGGCAGACAGAGCCATGTAGGGCCGCCATCAGAGGGGTACCTTTTGGTACTCTTGCAGTGGCCCGGACAGCTGGAGAATCAATGTGAGGGAAGGCAGTTGTAGAGCGATGCTCGTGTACCTCTCCCTCCAGCAGCTGATGAACCAGGACCAGGGGACAGCCTGGAGCAGGGAGAGAAGAGGCTGAGATGAAAGAACCCGGAGGAGGTGAGCTGTGTTGTGTTTTGTGGGATCCCCCTACACTGACAGATCGTATGGGACTGCACACACCTCCCTCCCCCCCTCCTTCCTGCTGCCGGAGATCAGCAGCCCTTGGAGGAGGTGTGTGTGCGCACCCCTATACGATCTGAGAAAGGAAGAAAGGGAAGAGAGAGAGGGAGGGGGAAAAGAGAGGGGGGGGCGATAGAGAGGGAATTATATATACATACACACTCTTATTGACTCTCTCGCTCTCTCATTGGGGGCGGGGCGCAAACTTTTTGTGTTGCCTAGGGCAGCACAAAGTTTAAATACACCACTGATCCTTATATCAGTTTCTTTGAATATCTGTTAGTGTGTGTGTGTGTGTGTGTGTGTGTGTGTGTGTGTGTGTGTGTGTGTGTGTGTGGTGTTTTTATTAATTTTTTTTTTTAGTTTTTCGAAGGAAAGGAGCTGCGTCTGAAGCAGGAGTACTTTGTGGTGGCGGCATCCTTGCAGGACATCATCCGCCGCTTCAAAGCCTCCAGATTTGGATGCCGGGACACAATCCGGACCGGGTTTGATTCTTTCCCAGAAAAGGTATGATGAGCTCCCATCAAATGCTCTTAGCCTGGTCTCTGGAGCTGCTTGTAGCTTAAAATTCATTTGTGGAACACGTATCTTTCAGGTGGCCATTCAGCTTAATGACACTCACCCGGCGCTTGGAATCCCAGAACTGATGAGAGTATTCCTGGATATTGAGAAACTTCCATGGGAAAAGGTAAGTCACCCACCACTATATATAGGAAACAGCAGAATGTAGCCGCACAAAAATGTAGGAATTGCTTGTGGACACAGAAAATCGAAAGGGGGGCGATTAATTGGTGAAAAAGCACAGAGCATTTTTAAAGGTAAATTGCTACTCAAATATTTTTCCAATTAGGCGAAAAGCTTCAGCTGCTCATGCTGTAAAGTCCGGGTCACGTCACAATCTCTGCTTTCCGGATGTGTTTTTGCATGGGGTGTTTTGGATGCTTTCTAGTATGGAATACTCCGCCTTCCCTTTCCCTGTTTTGATTTGATTTTTTGTGTGTCTGGTTTTTTATTTTATTTATTTATTTATTTTTTTTATTGTGTGTGTCTGGTGTTGTTGTTTTTTTTTTTATTTTTTTTTTATTTTGTGTGTGTTTGTTTTTTTTTGTGTGTGTGTGTGTGTGTTTGTTTTTTTTTGTGTGTGTGTGTGTGTGTGTGTTTTTTTTGTTTTGTTGATTGTGTGTGGTGTTTTTTGTTTTTTGTTTTTTTTTTTGCTTGTTTTTTTGCGTGTGTGTTTTGTGTGTATGTTTTAAGAGTATTTTTTTTTTTTTTTTTTTGATTGTGTGCGTGTGTGTTTTTTGTGTGTACGTTTTAAGAGGAAGATCAGAATTGGGTTTGGCCGGTGCTCCCTTTCGGTAGACATTGCAGCCAGGATCCAGAGCAGCAGTTTCTCCAACCAAATTGAATATTTCAGAGCTTTTGCTAATATTTCTGGATTATTATTATTTATTATATAATATTTTAACTTCCCTCTTAGGCCTGGGAAATCACGAAGAAGACCTTTGCCTACACTAACCACACGGTGTTGCCCGAGGCTCTGGAGCGCTGGCCAGTGGACCTGGTGGAGAAGCTGCTTCCCCGACATCTGCAGATCATCTATGAAATAAACCAGAGGCACCTGGATGTAAGACTTTCCTCCCCAAGAGCCCTCATCCCCAGTTACAGATTGATCTCTTCATTTAATTCTCATGTCCGAAGCAAGGAGGCAGCCATTGCTGGCTTCCATTTAAAAATGTGGATCCGTACATTCATGCAGCACAAGAAAATCAGAATAGTTGGATTGCCCTATACTTGCTCCATGTCTTTGCCTCGGTGTATTGAAGCCAAATAAATATGACTGATAACTGGCTTGCATTGCTTGGCTGTAGTCAGAAGTGGCAGCCACATCATTTGTTGTGACCAGTTTCCTTTAACCCAAACTAGTGCTCTTCATAGCCACTTAATCCTGCTTATCTGCCTGACTGATCATAAAGCCACAACAGTAAAATCAGTATATGTAGTAAATCATGCTTGTTATGCTTACTATGGAACCTAAGGGGAAAATCCTCTGCATTGTGTAAAAATGCTGTTTGATCCTGACTTCTCTGATCCTCCCCTTCCTCCAGTGTCCGCCTCTTATCTCTTGATAAGACATATTGTGTGGAGACACTCTGCACATGCTCAGTTTGGTGTGTATTGCTAGAGAGGATTTTTTTTTTCTTGGGAGAGTGCATGTGATCAGTATAGGGTCAATTGGCATTGCCCAGACAGAGGTCAGGGGTCCTGCATCCTCGTAGAGCAGATAGAAAGCTCCTCCTACAAGCTTTAACCAGTGCTCTGCTGGACACTGATAAAAGCCACAAAACTGTTCTAACTGCTGATGAGAAAAGGTATTTAGTAGTTTATATTTTCTAAAATAATTGCATTTTGGTGTACTGTGGGAGACCAGATATAGTGAAAGCAGGGTCCGGGGAGACCAGCTATAGTGAATGCAGGGTCCTGGGAGACCGGATATAGTGAATGCAGGGTCCTGGGAGACCGGATATAGTGAATGCAGGGTCCGGGGAGACCAGATATAGTGAATGCAGGGTCCGGGGAGACCAGGTATAGTGAATGCAGGGTCCGGGGAGACCAGGTATAGTGAATGCAGGGTCCGGGGAGACCGGATATACTGAATGCAGGGTCCGGGGAGACCAGGTATAGTGAATGCAGGGTCCGGGGAGACCAGGTATAGTGAATGCAGGGTCCGGGGAGGCCAGGTATAGTGAATGCAGGGTCCGGGGAGGCCAGATATAGTGAATGCAGGGTCCGGGGAGGCCAGGTATAGTGAATGCAGGGTCCGGGGAGGCCAGGTATAGTGAATGCAGGGTCCGGGGAGGCCAGGTATAGTGAATGCAGGGTCCGGGGAGACCAGGTATAGTGAATGCAGGGTCCGGGGAGACCAGGTATAGTGAATGCAGGGTCCGGGGAGACCAGATATACTGAGTGCAGGGTCCGGGGAGGCCAGGTATAGTGAATGCAGGGTCCGGGGAGGCCAGGTATAGTGAATGCAGGGTCCGGGGAGGCCAGGTATAGTGAATGCAGGGTCCGGGGAGACCAGATATAGTGAATGCAGGGTGCGGGGAGGCCGGATATAGTGAATGCAGGGTCCGGGGGGAGACCGGATATAGTGAATGCAGGGTCAAGGGGGACCGGATATAGTGAATGCAGGGTCTAGGGTTTAGTAACACTTTCATGTGTAAAATTAAAAGCATATTGAATATAAATTATTTTTTCCTGTTGAATTTCAGAGGATTTCAAACCTCTACCCTGGAGATTTAGCTCGTCTCAGGCGTATGTCGCTGATTGAAGAGGATGGCATAAAGAGGATCAACATGGCTCACCTGTGCATTGTCGGTTCACATGCTGTCAATGGGGTGGCCAAAATCCACTCAGACATTGTGAAAACACAAGTGTAAGTTCACAGGGATTTGTCATGGGGATCTTATTAGGTTGTGAGTTGTTTTTATCAGAAAGCATTGCTATTCGGCTTTTTAAAACGCAACCCAGCACGCAACCATGTCTTCATTATGTCATCTGGTGTTCTCATTTCTGCCAGGGGATGGTGATCCTGGCTGCCTTTTTAATGTGTTTAGTTTTATCACCAACTGTACGCACTAAAGGTATGTTTATAAAGTAAAGATTTATATATGGTACTAAAGAGGCAACATTTGGGTTTAAAAACCTTAACCTGGGCAACAAAATAAATAAAAGGAAAGTTTACTTAAATCCAATATACAGTATTTCCTTTTACACGTGTTTGCAGCCTATGCATGTTGCAATCTACTGTAAGAAAAAAGTCCCTCATCTTATCCAAAAATGCAGCGGCTGAAAATACATAGATGTGAACTTGTCCCCTAGGAAACCATGGCAAATGGACTGTAGTGAGTTTCTGCAAAAAGCATTTAAAAACGCATTGGTGTGAATCGGGCCTTCTATTGGGGAAAGATGGCTGACCTACTAACTGTGACCACTAGGTGGCTGCCTCTAGATTTCTATAAAGGGATGGAGATGGATATGCTGTTTAGATATAAGAAAAAAAATAAATATATATTGGATGTATGTGTATATAATATATATATGTTATACATATATCCAATATCATATATATATATATATAATATTTTTTTTTTCTTGTATCTAAACAGCATATCCATCTCTATCCCTTTCATAGAAATCTAGAGGCAGCCACCTAGTGGTGTGTGTATGTATGTGTGTGTGTATGTATATATGTATATGTATGTATGTATGTATGTATATGTATATATATGTATGTGTATATATATATATGTATGTGTGTGTGTGTGTGTATATATATATATATATATATATATATATATATATATATATATATATATATATATATATATATATACATACATACATCTATATATATATATATAATGGGTATGTATGTGTGTGTATATATATTTTAATAATACACACATACGTACATATCCATCCAATATATATTAATACATATATATCTCCAATATCATATATATATATATATATATATATATATATATATATATATATATACACCACTAGGTGGCTGCCTCTAGATTTCTATAAAAGGGATAGAGATGGATATGCTGTTTAGATATAAGAAAAAAAAATATTTTTTATATATATATCTATATCTCCATCCAATATATTTTAATATATATGTATATTGGATGGAGATATATGTAGGTGTGTGTGGTATATACATACATATCCATTATTTATTTTTATATATAGATAGATAGATAGATAGAGATATATATATATAGAGATAGATAGATAATTTATTCTATCCATCCAATATATATTTTATTATATATATTAATACATATAAGTATCCAATATCTCATATATATATATATATATATATATATATATATATATATATATATATATTCGTGTGTATTACTATAATATGATAATTTTTTTTGTTAGATTTAAAGATTTCAGCGACCTGGAGCCGAACAAGTTCCAGAACAAGACCAATGGAATCACACCTCGCCGTTGGTTGCTGCTGTGTAATCCGGGTCTTGCAGAACTTATAGCGGAGGTAAGTATTCAGTCTTCTGTTGACCTTTCCTCTGGCTATGCTGGTTTCAGTTGGGCTTTAAATAAAGGGGGCTTATTTCTTGTGCTTCAGAAAATCGGTGAGGATTATGTCAAGGATTTGAGCCAGCTGTCCAAACTGAAAAAGTTTGTTGATGACAATGTATTCCTCAGAGACGTGTCGAAGGTGAAAGAGGTAAGCTGTACAGATTATTTGGAAGGCCAGTGAAAAGATATGTGACCGTAAGGGAGATTTACGAAGAGTGAACTCAGAAGCTGATTGGCTACAATGCACGGCTGCACCAGATTCTCACTTCAGCTTGTTCAGTGATGCTTTGACCATAAAACCTGGACGCTGACTGGTTTCTATGCAGAGCTGCACCAGAGTTTTCACTTTTCAGTATTAAGAAACCCCTCCAATGTGAGAAATGTGCTAACCAGACCAGGTTGCTCAATGATTGGAAATGGTCCCTGCACCTCGTCTTATGGAGGAAGCTTTAGGGGTCCTTTCACACGGGACAGACCCATTTAGCGGATCCGCTTGCTCAGAAGGGGATCTCTCTGCTGATCCCCGCTGAGAAGCGGATAACAGGTCTGTGTCTGCTCTGCCGCTACAGAGTGGACAGCCCACTCTCCTCAATGGGCGGTCGGATGAAAATGAACCACCTCTCCATCTCCATCGAACAGACGGAAGGGAAATTGGATCCCCATCTGTTCCTTCTTCCTTCTTTTTTTTTTTTTTTGTAGGATTGGATGTCAGCAGACACGTCTGTTTACACCCGCCCAGGGGCGGACTGACCATTTGGAAACTCAGGCACTGCCCGAGGGCCCGGGGCCAGTAGGGGGCCCCATGAGATGCCCCGGTACCTTTTTCATAGGCTTTTTTGAGTTTGGGCAAGGACACAGGGGCCCCATGATCCCCTATTGCCCGGGGGCCCCATGAGTTGTCAGTCCGCCCCTGCACCCGCCGCTCCATAGAGGAGAATGGAGGTTCCGATCGGGTCTGCCTGAAAAACGGGCAGGCTGACCTGATCGGGATGTCCATGTGAAAGTGTCCTAAAAATGCCTCATTTGAATGGTCTCATCCCAGAGGTGGGGAATAGCTACTATAGCTTTATTTATTTATTTTGTTTCTGCTTCCAGGAAAACAAATTGAAGTTTGTTCAGTACCTGGAGAAGGAATACAAGATGAAGTTGAATCCAGCTTCCATGTTTGATGTGCAAGTGAAGAGGATTCACGAGTACAAGAGACAGTTACTCAACTGCCTCCATATCATCACTATGTACAACCGTGAGTATTATTTCCCCCCCCCCCCTTCCTCTGAAAGTGATCCCCAGCAGATCCTTTTTTTTTTTTTTTTCCTGGTTTAGTCATTTGACAGGCAGCTAAGAGACAGTCGCCTCTCCCTGCCTGAATTGACCCTTAAAAGGCCACTGTGCCGCAACTGTGCATTACATGCGTTTCCAACATGGTCCTATGTTCTTGAATAGGTTTTTGTTTGGCGGCAGTACTGCCCACCAAACGCACTCTGTGGTGTGATACTTGCCACCCTATGGCCGAGTAAAGTAACCTGGCAGGAGGGCCATGTTTAACTCACTGCTGGAGGCCAGTAAAACCTCGGTTCAACCTCCTCCTTATGGAGAGGAGGAGGTGTTTTGTAGTTCTAACATGATTTCTGTCCTAGGGTGACAGATGTGTACACTGAGTGAATTGTCACCCCACTACAGGAAGTGTTACTGGCTGGATCGCCAGGTGAAGATAAATGGAAAGTGGTGGGGAAGGGGGGGAGAGAACATGTATACAGCTGCTAACATCTATGGACTGCTCATCTGTATTATATTTAAACCCCAACTGCAAGGGTTAACCGCTGGTTTAGATCTAGGGGAGCACACAGTACTTGCCTGGTCCTCCAATACCTCAGCAGGTGTTGCTCCCCCACTGCTAGACTGGTCCCCACAGCTTCTTCTCCCCCACGCTTGAGTAGTCTAATGTCTTGACATCATTGAGACCAGTGCAGGGTCCATTGCCCTTCATTGAATGTGATCATGTTCAGTGTAGGGCTATGGTCCCTGCACTGGTCTTGACTACATCTGGACATTAGAGTGTGGGAGCATGGGGCAGAAGACACTGGGGGGGGGCAGTGTAGCAGTGTGGAGGATGGGATAAGGAACAAGTCCCCTAGACCTAAGCAAGCAGCTAGCCCATGCATTGTGGGCACAGCCCTGCTGCAATGGTGAAGTTTCAAGTTTCCTGCAGTTTTTGTTGTTGGCTTTAGATCATATTTTAAAGTTTCTAAACCCCGGACCCTGCATTCACTATATCTGGTCTCCCCGGACCCTGCATTCACTATATCTGGTCTCCCCGGACCCTGCATTCACTATATCTGGTCTCCCCGGACCTTGCATTCACTATATCCGGTCTCCCCGGACCCCGCATTCACTATATCCGGTCTCCCCGGACCCCGCATTCACTATATCCGCTCTCCCCGGACCCTGCATTCACTATATCCGGTCTCCCCGGACCCTGCATTCACTATATCCGGTCTCCCCGGACCCTGCATTCACTATATCTGGTCTCCCCGGACCCTGCATTCACTATATCTGGTCTCCCCGGACCCTGCATTCACTATATCTGGTCTCCCCGGACCCTGCACTCACTATATCTGGTCTCCCACAGTACACAGAACAAGAAAATGCAATTATTTTAATAAATACACACTACCCCTCAGGTTCCACAGTGAGTATAACAAGCATGCTTTACTGCATATACAGACTGATTTTACTGATGTGGGTTTGGATAATACTTTTAAATTCCTTTTTCCTTTTTTTTTTTTTTGTTAATCATTCTTTCCAATTATTCAGGCCACAGAACCCCAGAGTAATTTCAGCAAAAAAAAAAACTCCTGGTTTGAAAAGCAACTTGCTGTTAAGGGGTCTCTAAACGTAGACTATAAAATTGGCACATTTTGGTCACCCTTCTTCACACAGGTTCATACCAGACATCTATTATTTAATGCATCTGTAATATTTAATGGATCTTCAATATCCATTACATGGCTAATTAAACCTTCTCACATTCTCTGCTAATGAGTGACAGCAGAGGACGGATGTTGCAGCATCTCCATATCTCTCAGACCTCGCTGTGTTCTGCACAGTCCAATTTTATTTTTCCTTCTTTTTCCAGGTATTAAAGAAAACCCCACAAAGGAATTTGTTCCAAGGACCGTTATAATTGGTGGAAAGGTATCCAAAGTTTATTGCGATCAGTACCTTCATCTTTGTTTATTTTGTACATTTTGGATGATTCCGTTTTTTTTATTCCATTTTTTAGGTTTACTATGTAGTTTAAGATTCTTTAGGCCGGTAACTTGAATTGAGATACATTGTCATCTAATGTCAAAATGATCCATTTAAATCTATTGGGTGAGAATTTAATAGAAGAAACGATCCTAAATAAACCTTTGTCCTCCCATATAAAAAAAAAAAAAAAAAAAAATTAGTGTTCACATACAGCCTGCTGTCAGCTCAGGTGCCACAGATATAATCTGCCCATGCGGACGAAAACCGCTTGCATTTAAATGAGCTCATTTAGACCTGGTGTTGGTGGGCTTTTGTTTGCTTCAAGTAGTTTTTTGCAGTTGTCTTTGTCTATGGGCACGCAAAAATGTAAGTAGGTTAAATGTCGCAAGGAGAATAACTCCACCTGTCCGTGAATTCTCCATGATTTCTGAGCTCCAACTGACAGTTTAATCTCCATCTACACAGACTGATATATTCCTCCTTGCTTTTTTTTTTTTTTTTTTTTTAAATAAAAAAAAAAGTGGTAATGGGTCATAACCTCTAGCTTTTATTGGGGTGTTTTTCCCCATTGGAGGAATTCACCCTATTTGTCTGCAGATTGTTGTCACCAGTATAGAATTTGATGGGAATTTCAACATTTTTAGTTGTCACAGTAATTGGAAGTTAAGCAGATTTAACATTTTCCAATAAGGACACCTGTTTTGATGACAACTGCCTAAGCTTGACACAAAGTAAAGGGAAATACTGCATCTCTGAGGAGACAGACAACAAATTCCCTAACCCTTCCCTGCTCTGTCCAAAAGTAAAACCAAAAAACTGGTTTTGCATGTCCTTTACCCTATTATCTGGTTGACAATATGGCCCACAAGTGTGTGTGTGTGTGTGTGTGTGTGTGTGTGTGTGTGTGTGTGTGTGATTGATATATGTGTATGTGATTGATATGTGTATGTACGTGATTGGTGTGTGTGTGTGTGTATGTGATTGATATATGTGATTGGTGTGTGTGTATGTGATTTGATATGTGTATGTATGTGATTGGGGTGAGTGTGTGTGTGTGTGTATATGTGTATGTGATTGATATGTGTATGTATGTTATTGGTGTGTGTGTGGAGAGATAATATAAAATCAAGGAGGGCTTACTTAACTACTCTATCCAAAACTAAATTGTTTAATTGGACCTGGTCTAAAAATTTATTTTCTTCCCCCCCACTGTCACCTTTTTTATAAATACACGTGTGTGTGTCTCAAAAAAATTAAAGGCATACTTTTTAATCAGAGTCTAGCATCAAGTCAATGGAACTCCTGGGATATTGATCTGGTCCGTTAAGTAGTAGAGGGGGTTGTTAATCAGTTTCGGCTGCTTTGGGGTTAATGAAATTAAATGGTGCACTAGATGAGCAACAATGAGACGACCCCCAAAACAGGAATGGTTTTACAGGTGGAGGCCACTGACATTTTTTCCCTACTCCACCTTTACTGTCTGTTTTTCACTAGTTTTGCATTTGTCTAGGGTCAGTGTCACTACTGGTAGTATGAGGCAATACCTGGACCCTACAGAGGTTGTACAGGTAGTCCAACTCCTCCAGGATGGCACATCAGTATGTGCCATTGCCAGAAGGTTTGCTGTGTCTCCCAGCACAGTCTCGAGAGCACGGAGGAGATTCCAGGGGACAGGCAGTTACTCTAGGAGAGCTGGACAGGGCCATAAAAGGACCTTAACCCATCAGCAGGACTGGTATCTGCTCCTTTGTACAAGGAAGAACAGGATGGGCACTGCCAGAGCCCTACAAAATGACCACCGCCAGGCCACTGGTTTGAATGTCTCTGACCAAACAATCAGAAACAGACTTCATGAGGGTGGCCTGAGGGCCTGAACTCCTCTATTGGGCCCTGTGCTCACTGCCTGGCACCATAGAGCTCAATTGGTATTTTCCATTGAATACCAGAATTGTCAGGTCCACCACTGGTTCCCTGTGCTTTTCACAGACGAGAGCAGGGTCACCCTGAGCACATGTGAAAGGGTCTGGAGACGCCGTGGAGAACGTCATGCTGCCTGTAACATGGTTCAGCATGACCAGTTTCATGATGGGTCAGTGATGGTCTGGAGAGGCATATCCATGGATGAACTCACAGACCTCTAGAGACAAGAAAATGGCACCCTGACTGCCATTAGGTATCGGGATGCAATCCTTGGACCCATTGCCAGACCCTATGCTGGTGCAGTGGGTCCTGGATTCCTCCTGTTGCAGTGGGTCCTGGGTTCCTCCTGGTGCACAACAATGCTTGGCCTCATGTGGTGAGAGTATGCAGGCAGTTCCTGGAGAATGAAGGAATTGATACCATTGAATGGCCCCCACGCTTGCCTGACCTAAATCCAATAGAACACCTCTAGGATATCATGTTTTGGTCCATCCGATGCCGCCAGGTTGCACCTCAGACTGTCCAGGAGCTCAGTGATGCCCTGGTCCAGATCTGGGAGGAAATACCCCAAGACACCATCTGTTGTCTCATTAGGAGCATGCCCCAATGTTGTCAGGCATGCATACAAGCACGTGGGGGCCATACAAACTAC